>NC_136526.1:62628822-62663822 GCF_053919585.1 Euprymna scolopes
AAAAAGTTATGAAAAATGTTTTCACGGCGAGATACCCAATTCAGCTAAATTTTGAAGTTAAATAAATTCATTGTAAAAATTCTTTAAAAGATAAATATTAGTTTTCTGGGTCTATTTCAAAGATAATTAGTAAAGTCCTAAGATATTGAATTAAATAAATAAAAACATCTTGTTTGTACAAAACATACATTAATTTGCCCAAAAACCGAGTGATTCAGCTGTTCGCAAAACACAACAGACAAAAGTTTTTCTAAACACAGAATATACAGAGACCCAAAATTTAAGCCAATCGAAAGACTGTGAAAATGACGTCATGCAATTAAAAGGGAGGAAGGGGTGTGATAGTTTTCTTTTTTTCCCAGACGTGCATCCGTACATTCCTATTCTGAACGTTTGTATAAATTTTCCCATATTTTAATTTAATTAATTATTTTTCTATGTTCTGTTTTTAAATTAATTTTTTTTAATTATTGTTCAATATTACATAAAAGAATATGTTACGCTGAAAGTTTCACATTCTTGCAAGCAAGGAAATTATTAAAATCTTGCATATAAAAATTATGCGAAACCTATAATTTAAAAAAAAAGTAGAAATATTTTTTGCAATTATAATTTTTTGTGTGAAAATATTCAATAAACAATGCTTAATTCAATGGTAATATCGGTAGTTCGAGAGATTCATTTTTCTTCGAGTTATATCAAATTCGTTAATACGGACTTTAGGGTTTTTTTTCGTTATGTTCCTGTAAAAATTATTTTATTTTATTTTTATTGTTACAAATTACGATGCTTTATTTATATAAAAAAGCAAAAGTAAATTCTTGTGTTTTTTATTTACTACTGAAAACCATAACTTTAGTAAAGGTATTTTTTGTTTAAACAAAATAATACATTTCCACTAAGAATTAAATAAAAATAATTAGTTCATTATATTCCGCGATCATTATTTGATAAATACTGAAAATTTCATTAAAATTGGTTAATTCCTTGATTTTTTTGGTGATTTTTAAGTAAAGGGAGGGGTCAAAATGTTATACATTTTGAGCAGCGGCATTCATTTTGCCTGCACCTAATAAATACGTCTTGAGTTTTTCTTAAATTAGACTTAATTATTAAAAAAAAAAAAAAAAAATTCACTTAATTTCATCAAGTAGTTTTTATTTCACAGCGAGAAAACGATTTGTTATGATACTGAGCAAAACGTTCGATTTTTAGGAAGAAAAGCTAGTAATAAAGATGGGGAGGGAGTGTCGACGCTTTAACTGGAGTTATCTCCCTTTGGCATATTCAACAAATTTCATAATGGCTGACTTCAAAGCGCTCTCATAAAAACGTCTTTTTCTGCTGTAAAATAAAAACTACTCGATCAAATTAAATGAATTTTTTTTCCGGAGATATTCAGTCCAAAACGGATACGTATAATATAACCTTTTATTTCGATATTTTCATTTTTTAATGTCTTGACTAAACTGTATAAGTATCTGTTTTTAAAAATATTGTATAATTTAATTTCTGATAGTACGTGTGTGTGTATATATATATATATATATATTTTTTTTTTTTTTTTTTTTTAAGCAGGTATTTTATTTTTTTTTATTTAGAATGGGCGGAAAATCTGCCATTTCTACTCACAGTAAAAAATGTGATGAAATTTTAGGTCCACCATCACAATTAAATTATTTAGAGCCTCCAATTTACGGGTTTTCCGTAAATAACGCGCCGACATACACTGAGCATAGGCACCGCCAAAAATGGCCGCAAAATCAAGTTGTTGTTGTTGTTTTTTAAAACGAAATTACATTTATTAAAATCCATTATTTCTGAGTAACTTTTTTTTTTCCAGAAAGATAAAACCCTGAATTTTATCATATAGAAAACAGAATAATGTAAAACTTTTTCTACTATTTTTAATTAAATTTTAAATGTTAAATTTTCCCAAAAAGTTAACAATTGACATTTTTTGTCTTGCACAAAAAAACGTACATAAATATTTAAAAAAAAGGGTTTTGAAATAATTAATTTATTTATTTATTGTCTAACTAAGATTTAGGATGATTTTCTAAGAGAATATGCAAAAATATTATAATATAAGTACCTGAATTTCAAATAATTCCACTTATTCATATAGCTAACCAGTTATTTCGCGTCGATTTCGCGACTCTGTTTACGTTTGCGTCTGATAAGGAGAAAACTATGGAAGACCAAACAGGCCAAAAAAACTTATTTTTCAGTGACGAAAATTTCAATGTATTATTAAGCTGAGGCTAGCCAGTACCAGATGGGTGACCATTTGTATGAGTTTGGTTTTTAATGTGTATGTGTGTGGGGGCCAGGCTCCCCAAAATGGGGTGGGGGGGCAATTTAAAGCAGAATAAAAAAAAATTATTTCAGCGCGTTTGGTCCACCGTAGTTGAAAGGCGGCAAACGTTTTCAAACGGGATCGAAAAAAATGATGCTATTTTTAACACAAAGGGCACAATATTTATCGATTTTTTTTTGTATCGATTATTCAAAGCATGCCCTGTTTAATAATGGGCATGCATTATTCGGCTCGCTAAAAAAAAATTGTTAATTTATTTATCAAAAATTTTAAAATGGCTTTTTTCGTATAAATATTAAAAATAATTTTTTTTTTTGTTTTGCTTAACTTAAATTAATTATTTTACTTAACATTCACCGAATTTCACACTTCAAAACTCAAAAACGGGATAATTAAACACAATCGAAGTTCTGATATTCAGACGTCAAAATAAGGTATGCAAACAAGTTTTTTTTTTTTTTTTTTTTTAATCTATAAGTCTGTCCCTTACAACAATACAATATGTTTTGTTCAGTTTCAGACGATTATTTTAAGCATATTTGTTCCCACTTCAAAACAAGGGGGGGGGGTTGTAAGCAAAAAAATATATATATATAAATATCGGTTATGAAAAATAAGTACACTGTTATAAAGTTCATTCTTCTCCTAATAATCGCTGAAAATTTCGTATTGATCGGATAATTACCTGATTTTTGGTAGATTTTTAAAAAGACGGTCCGTCAAAAAGTACTGACCTGCCCCCCCCAGTTTTGGCGGTGCCTAACTGAGCATAAGAACCGTTTAATTTTTCACAAAAATTCTGTTTACATTAGGGGAAGGGGCGGTAAAAGTGTATATTTTCGAGTTGAATAAACATATTACATTAAATAAAAACATTAAAAAAATATCCAATTAGGTAGACGAGTAACTTATCTTGCCTTTGATAACATTTATTTGTTATATATTTGTTTTTGTTTTTTGACAATTTTTTTCGAATGTATGGTAAAACAATAAGGTGGAAAGAAAGTTAAAAATGCCAAAATGCGTGTAAAATATCAAAGATAAAATTGAACACTATGAGATAGTTTTGATCAAGCAATACTTACATTTTTTTAATGACTTATTGGCTTGAGAAAAAAGTCCGTCATTTAAAATTCAAGGACGTTACGTGGGGGATGCGAGATTTTCGATATTCAAGATGGCGACTGAAAGCGGTTGTGCAGAAATTTAAACAGGAGAGAAAAAAAAAAAAAGAAGAGAGAGTTATTTCACAAAATTGTCCATCTCTTTAATTAGACGTAAAATCATTATTTTATTTCGGCGTAACGGAAGGAGAACAGTCCCGGTGCGAGTAAAAATCGGTGTAAGTTGAAAATCTCACATCGACCTTAAAATGTTCCGCCATTAAACCACGACGAGATCTTATTTCATGTTTTAGTTATAAATAAGTAAAAATAAGTAAAAATGGAAAGTTTTTTATCAATTTTTCCAAAAAATAATAATAAAAAATTATCGTTTAACATTTTTCACTGCTTTTTATATTTTTATTACTTAATTTTGTAACATATTTTTTTAAACGTGTACATATACAGAAATTTAATTTTTATTATTTTTTCGACATTTTTTATTATACTAAATGTAATACAATCCAGGCCGCCATATTGTTTTTCAAATTTGGCCTTTCTATGGTTTGACCAATTGGTCTTTTTAAGGCCAAATTTGTCCCTTTTAACGCTCTTGGGACTGTTTTGGCCGCCGTTTTTGTAATGAAAAAGCTTAAAATTTGGCCTTAAAAAGGCCAATCTATCGAACCTTAGACAGGCCAAATTTTAAAAACAATATGTCGGCTTCGATTATCGTACGTTAATGTAAAAAAACAATAAAAATAATAAAATAAATTTTTCCCCTTTTATTTCAACCTCAGGGTCTAATAATGTTTTATATAAAAATAGTTTTTTTATAATTTTTTTGTCTGTCAAATAATTTACGCCGCTAAACTACACATTAGCCATTTTAGTTTTTAATTTAGCAAAATATAGTATTAAAAACATGAAACATTTATAGAGGTTTAAGAATAATTTGTCTTTTTTGTACAGAAAGTTTGTATACATATGCAGCTAAATATAATTTTAAAGTCTAAAAATGTATTGAAATTTAATTTCAATTTTTAAATAATATTTTTTGGGGTATTTTTTTTTGTTTTGTTTTTTTTAATGAGTGATTTTCGATATTTTTTTTTTTTTTGGAAAAAAAGATTTACGTGAATTTTAGAAAAGTATGAGTTATCAACCCTTGTTCTTTGGCTGACAAACGACCTCTGTCGGCCGTTCCTGAGATTAGTCTCACACAATACACACATTCGCCTCATGTTGTTGTCCTGCAGAAGTGCCCGACTTTCTACTTTTTGGGACAGATATATCGAGAGTATTGCCAAGTCTGCTGCGAAGAAGGTAGGCTCTCTCTAATGTGCTAGAAAGTTATTTACACCTGACGGTATCCTATACCTCTACAAGGGCATTATTCGCCCATGTATGGAGTATTGTTGTCATATTTGGGCTGGTGCATCTGCTACTAGCCTCTCACTCCTGGACAGGGTTCAAAAGAGAGTCTCCAGCCCAATAGATCTTGAACTGTCATCCAAGCTTCAACCTCTGTCCCATCGATGAAATGTTGCATCCCTTTGCCTGTTTTACAAGTATTTTAATGGTGGATGCTCCTACGAACTACAAGCTCTTGTACCTCGATGTAAATACTCCCATCAAACCCGACAAGCAGCAAAGTCCCACCTCTACACAGTAGAGATCTCTAGATGCAAGAAAGCCTTTTACTCTAATAGTTTCTTCCCTAGAACTGCTAGACTTTGGAATTCCCTTCCGGATTCCTGCTTCCCCAACTGTACTGACATGCAGAAGTTCAAGTGTAATGTGAACAAACATCTTGTTGCTCAACTCCTTACATAGTATCCCTGCAACTTATTTCCCTGATAGTAGCCCCCTACATCAAAGTGGCACTATGCCTTGTTTGGGGTAAAATGTAATTAAAAAAACAAAAAACAACTTTTTTCTTTCATAAGAACTTTATTCCATAATGGGCACGTACATAGTAAAAAGTTTTCTTTCTCTTTGTTTTTTAATATCTTTGCTAAACTGTGTAAGCACCTTTTATTTTTATGTCAACACGGTCCGTAAACTGCACAAGTACTGAATTCCTTTTTACATTTTAATAAACACATTTTATTAAGTTTCGAGGGTGATGACAGTGATCTAGTGGTTAACGACGTAGAGCAGATGTTCAGAGTTCGAATTCAGTTCGTTCCACAAAAATTACTTCTACTTAGGATGTTGGCAACCTCCCGTAATCCTCAATGTCTTTCTAGAAAGAATTCTGACTATAAAAATATCGGGGAAACTAATGCCAACAATAGCATCATCAGGTTTATCCGATGATGATGATGATGATGATGATGATGATGATTAAGTTTTTTAAAAAGTCAAATTTTATTCTAAAACTAAAGTGAACCAATTTTCAATGGGGAAGTGGAGGAATGCCGGTCTCTAAAATGGAACGATATTGAAATTAGGTAAATATATGTGGAATGGTTAATCCACTCAAACAATCCAGATGATGAAGAGAACTCACTGTGTACCCAACACTGACGGTCAGTATACAAGTCTCCTAGACTTTTTTTCTCACAACTTGCCCTGAGCTATGTACATCTTCCGTTCTGTCTCCACTGAGATCTTCCGACCACTGGGTTGTATCAGTTAAGATAAAAACGAAATGTAATAAGTCCTCAGACATACCTCTTCATCATCATGTATATCGATACACTTTGGCTGACTGGGATAGCTTCTGTACGTTTATATCAGATCTACCTATGCATTTCATGTTTAAAAAGGATGTTTCCTCTATAGTATCAAACCTGATGGAATGGTTAATTGTAGGTATAGACCGTTTCATTCCCTAAAAGAAATTCCGGCAAAAACCTAACAGCCAACCATGATTCTCTCCAGAATGTACTGCTGCCATTGCGCACAGAAATCACTTTTTCCATTGCTTCCAACATAATAGATGTACTGAGACTAAAGTCGCTTTCAGGACTGTGAGCAACCACTGTAAAAGGGTAATAAAGAACGCAAGAGAGTTGAATGCTCACTCTGTTAAATCAAGTCCAAAGTAGCTGAGCTCACCAGTTTTGGCAAATAACGAACAGGATCCTAAACAGAAGTGAGATTCGCTAATCCTATGAGATATAACTGTAAGCACATCTGCTGTAGATCTAGCAGAATGGAAACCATATTGTGTGTCACTAAGAAGGTTATTTTTGCTGAGATGGTTGATTACTTCTCTATTTAACACAAATTCCAGCAACTTACTCATGACGCACAGGAGACCATTTCATACCCTCAAAAAAGTTCCAGTAAAAACCTAACAGCCAGCCATGGTTCTCTCCAGAATGTGCTGCTGCCATTGCGCACAGAAATCACTTTTTCCATTGCTTCCAACGTAATAGATGTATAGAAAGAAAAGCCGCTTTCAGGACTGCCAGCAACCATTGTAAGAAAGTAATAAAGAACGCAAGAGTTGTATGCTCAGTCCATCAAGTCCAAAGTAGCTGAGCAGTGGCTTGGTTCCCACCAGTTTTGGCAAATAGCAAACAGAATCCTGAATAGAAGCGTGTGCTCTATCCCAACTATCATCAATGGACCTGAGGTAATCTCGTCAGCATCAGACAAAGCCAAACTCTTTGCCAAGAACTTTGCAGCTAATTCTACCCTATACGACTAAGGCCACCAACCCCCAATAGTTCCTCCTGTATCAGGAAACAATCTATATGACATACAAATATCTGTGCGTGATGTTGCCAAACTAATCAAAAACCTTGATTCCAGTAAAGCAACTGGCCATAACAGCATTCCTATTATAGTGCTAAAAAAGCTTCAACCAGAACTCAAAGCTGTTTAAGCGAAGAAGAATTGCTTCCCAACACCCTGGAAAACCTCATCAGTATTTAAGAATTCAGGTGATCGCATATCTCCCTCTCAGTACAGACCAATAAGTCTCCTATGCGTCATGAGTAAGTTGCTGAAATCTGTATTAAATAGAGAACTCAGCAAAAATAAACTTGTTAGTGACACACAATATGGATTCTGTTCTGCTAGATCTATAACAGATGTGCTTACAGTTATATCTCCTAGGATTAGTGAATCTCTTGACGGAGGCTTCCTTTCTGGTGCAGTTGCTCTTGACATATAAAAGGCCTTTGATAAGGTATGGCATAAAGGTTTACTTCACAAAATCTCCAGTCAGGATATAGCTGAAAATGTCTTCTCAATTATTAAATCATTTCTCTCTGATAGGTTCATAAAAGTAGTGGTTGATGGGCAGAAATCAGAAGCTCACAGTATTAATGCTGAAGTCCCTCAGGGGTCCATCCTGGGCCCAACTCTTTTCCTGATCTACATTAATAATCTTCCAAATAACATCCTTACATCATTTGTAGACATTTATGCTGATGACACTACAATTTATGGCAGCACATCAAAGACCGTAAACGACCAAGTTCTCTCTGATTCTCTTTCCTCTGATCTTGAGCATGTGGTACAATGGGGAAAGAGGTGGTTGGTTACTTTTAATGCATCTAAAACCAAGCTTCTATCTTTACATCGTTCTGATCCTCATGTGGCATCAATTGAAATGAATGGCTCTCAGCTTGAGGAGGCTCCATGTTTTGACAAGCTTCTAGGCTTGACCATTACTCCTGATATGAAATGGAACACATACATCAAATCTGTTGCCAAGGTCGCTGGGAAAATGGTTGGATCCTTCTATTGATCCAGTAGATATCTCACTGCTGATGCAATTCTCTATCTATATAAGAGCCAGATAGGTCTTAGGATGGAGTACAGTTGCCACATCCGGGCAAGAGATGCTAGAAAGAGCTTATCCTGCCTTGACAGAGTTCAAAATGGGGGAGGCCCTTTTCTCTTCCCTACAACTTCTTTCTCACAGCTTGTTTCTGCTTTATCGTTATTTTCAATATGCAAGTGCTCAACAAACTTTCAGGAGAAACACTCGTCTAGTTGAAAACACTATCAATAATTTCCCCACTCTTTATCTGTGCCTAAACCTAAACATAGATTCCATGAACAAAGCTTCTTTCTTAGAACTGCACACCTGTGGAACTCTCTTCCGTTTGCCTGCTTTCTGGCTGACTATAATATAATATAGGCGTCTTCAACTCCAATGTAGAAGGTTCTTGATGAGCCGTACCCCTTAGGTAATCCAATTTACCAAATTCCAACTAACAATTACTACAACATTGTCCCATTGTATGCTTATAAACCCTTATCCTCAAGTGGCCTCTGGGCCTTGATAAGTAGTGACTCTTTTGTAAAAAAAAAATCGAAAGCACAGGTGACCCAAAGTTCGCAGCAAATGGGTTCAGTTAAAAACAAATAATCAAATTGACGTAAAAGAAAAAATATGAAAAAGTTTTGTACACATTTATATTAAAAAAGTATTTTTACGAAAATAAGTATTATTTACAAAAAGAGTATTATTTTACAAAAATAAGTATTATTTATAAAAATAAGTATTATTTACAAAAAATAAGTATTATTTACAAAAATAAGTATTATTTACAAAAAATAAGTATTTTTTACAAAAAATAAGTATTTTTTTTACAAAAAATAAGTATTTTTTTTACAAAAATAAGTATTTTTTACAAAAATAAGTATTTTTACGAAAAAGTATTAGTTTACAAAAATAAGTATTTTTTACAAAAATTAGTATTTTTTAAAAAATAAGTATTATTTACAAAAATAAGTATTATTTACAAAAGTATTGTTTTACAAAAAATAAGTATTTTTTACAAAAAATTAGTATTTTCTACAAAAATAAGTATTATTTTACAAAAATAAGTATTTTTTTACAAAAATAAGTATTTTTTACAAAAAAAGTATTAGTTTACAAAAAAGTATTATTAAAAAAATAAGTATTATTTACAAAAATAAGTATTTTTACAAAAGTAAGTATTATTTACAAATATAAGTAAGTTTTTACAAAAAATATGTATTTTTTACAAAAATAAGTATTTTTTACAAAAATAAGTATTTTTTTACAAAAATAAGTATCATTTACAGAAAAGTATTATTTACAAAAAGTTTTTTTTACATAGATATTTTTTACAAAAAAATTATTATTTACAAAAATTATTTTTTACAAACATAAGTATTTTTTACAAAAAATATTTACAAAAATATTATTTATTAAAATAAGTATTTTTACAAAAATAAGTATTTTTACAAAAAGTATTATTTACAAAATAAGTATTTTTTGCAAAAAACTTATTTTTTAAAAAGAAAGTATTTTTACAATATACAAGTAATAACTTATTGTTTCATTGTTTTGAATTTGTTTTTATAAAAATATAATCATGTCATCAAGGTACGCCGATGTCCCATCTTTTATTGTTTCTTCCTGTGACAACACAGCGTTAATGATGGTCTTCATTATTTGGGGGGGGGGCACGTTCAACCCAATGCCTAGTTTGGTAAGGCAGTACCTCCTGCCAGCAAACACCACCGTCTGAAATGGTCACATTGTTTCACTGATTCGGACCTGCAGGTACGCTTTTCTTAGATCCAGTAGGGACACATTGGAACCCTACTGGCGCCACTCTCATAGCTTGCTGGCACAAATGTCAGCATCTGCCGTGAATGCATCAACATGTGCGTTCAGTTCACAGTAGTCCATCACTGGCCTGTCCTTTGTTTTGTTGTGCTGAGAGCCCTGCCAAAAATTTGCATGCCAAGGCCCGCTCAGGCAGCCCACCAAACAAAACTGTCAACTTTGTCCACTCAGCCAAATAAACGTCGACAGTTTCACCTGGAAGCAAGGTTCTTGCCTCAAATTGCTCCCAAGCAGTGGCGGGTCGATAGCAAACGCCTTGTTTAATGCCGCCTTGATCCTTTCATAATCCTGTTTTACCTCAGGATTAAGCTGTTGATATACTGCGAAAGCCCCGCCGGACATACGTAGAGGAACAACGTGTTCAATATTCTTTACACTAGACAACAGGCAATGCAGTTCCACCTTCTCCACCCAGTCAAGTACCAAGGTCGAACCGTCGAATTCCGGTACTAATTTAAGGTCGAATTTGTCCCCCATTATGCCGAAATAGCTTGATATTAAATGGGCTGGTAAACAGCAAAACAAAATAAATACAATAAGCAAAAGTTCAGCTAGAATTCGTCACTATCAACTTTTTCTCTCAACTTCCAGCACGTGTTCTCCCCCTGCCTCTGCCAACAGGCATTTTATTAGAAAACTGACCCCATTCCATTTGCATACGTGTGCAGTGGAAGATGAGATCTCATGCGATTCCACGAGACTACACCTTATAAATCCATGGCTGCCATCTTTAATTTCTCTCTCTCTCTCTCTCTCTCTCTCTCTCTCTCTCTCTCTCTCTCTCAGATCCCATCCACACATGACACACACACGATGGCGCTTTCTTCTTTGATTATTACATTCAACTCTACAGTTACATTTTTATGTTTGATGTAAAAAAAAAAAAATATTACCGACACCTCTGATGTTTGATTAAAAAAAAAACATTAGAAACATTTTTTTCTCATAAAAGTTAAAATAAAAACTCTTTCGTTTTTACTAAAATAATAATAGGTACGCATGGAAAAAAAGAATTAACAATTTTATTTCAGTAAGAAAGATAACGAAATAGTAATTCGTTCTTACTAAAATAATAACAGAATAAAATAAAGTTTGTTTCATTTTGTTTTCGAGTTTCCGATTCGATTTTTAAGTTTTATATGCGCGGATGATTTTTTAGCGGTGATTTGGCTAGAGTATTCCGACACCGACGTTTGGCTCTATTTTTATATTTTTATATTTGCTTAAAAAAAAAACGAAATTACATTGTATACATACAGTGTTGATCATCCCTACCTCAAAATTTGTCTGACGTCACTTCCGGCGAATGGCTTTGTAAACAAAGAAGTGCGACTCTTAAAGAAAAGCCACAAATAAGTGGCAATAGAAATAAGCACCAAAAAACTCTGTGAGAATTACCTCCATTCGTGTCAAGGTCAAAGTGTAGTATCTGTTCTTCGGATTGCTACCCTTAAATTTCTTGTTCTCTGTCAGTGGGGGAGAAATCATTCACGACTGAGACAATTTTAAATTTAAAAAAAAACGATCTTTTTTTTATATAGGCATCATCACCACCTATCAAGGCCCAGAGACCACTCGAGGATAAGGGTTAAGAGTGTACAGTAGTCAATTGGACAATATATATATTAATCGTTAGTAATGGAAATTCGGTAAATTTGTTAATTTAAGTGGAACGGCTCATCAAGAACTTGTTTACATTGGACTTGAAGACAATCAGATTGTAGTCAGCTGGAAAGCAGGAAAACGGAAGTTGTTCATGGAATCTGCGTTTAGGTTTAGGCACAGATAAAGAGGGGGGGGGGGATTATTGATAGTGTTTTCAACTAGACGAGTGTTTCCGAATTCTGGCCATGGGGAGGCATGTGAGAATTACTTCCCTTGTTTTTTTCTCGTTAACGGTTTTTGTGGACGCGTTACGCATGCGCAAACCTAGTTAAGCTGAATTTTACTGTCAACTTTTACCAGTAAGTAAAAATTCTTGTTTCTTTTAAAAGTACAAACACTTATTCTTCCCAGCTACGTCATGAATTTGGTTATCTTCAAGTTACCCATCCCCATCTTGACAAACGTTTTCCAAAAGGCTTTCTGTGTTCCTGTCGGATGGACGGGGGGGGGGGGGAACTTTAAAAATCTCCCTCACGTTTTTTTTTTTTTTTTTTTTTTGATAAAAAATAAAAAGATGTTGTTATTGTCAGTTAACGCACTTCCCAATTTTCTGCGGAGCGCTACCGGAAGCGATGATAAGGCAAATAAGTTCTTTTGCTTTTATTACGTGTATTGGATACGTTTTTTTTTTGTTTTGTTTTTTAATGATGTTTGAAATTTTGTTATTTTGATTTCAATAATTTTATTTCTATACTTTCATAGAAATATATTTATTATTTTGCACTTGTGCTCCCTCGGCGTACAAATCCCCGATAAACCCGCTTAGCAACAAAATCTCACCCCTTCACTGTTTAAGTCTTCTCTAATAGTTTCTTCCCTCGAACAGCTAAACTTTGGAATTCCTTTCCTGCTACCTGCTTCCTTGACTACTGATATGCCGGAGTTTAAATGTAACGTAAACCAACATCTTGTTATTTTTTCCTAAGCATGGTTCTAATATCCAAGTGGCGATATACTTTGTTAGGGGTGAACGTGAGTAAAAAAGAAATAAAGGTGTTAGTGCACTTATTGATCCGCGCTATTTTTTAAATCGTATTTACAAATTTGATTAAAGTTTTATGATATGTTTTTTCATTCAATTGTAAGGTTGAAGTATAGAATAGGTACAAAACATTTGGACTGGTGCATCTGCTACTAGTCTCTCGCTCCTTAACAAGGTTCAAAAGAGAGTCGCAAACCTGATAGGCTCTGAACTGGCATCTAAGCTTCAGCCTCTGTCCCATCAACGAAATGTTGCATCCCTCTGCCTGTTCTACAAGTATTTTAGTGGTGAATGCTCTGACGAACTGCAATCACTTGTGCCCCCATGACGTGAGCACCCTCGACAAACTCGACAGGCTGCTAAATCCCACCCCCACACTGTAGAGATCCCTAGATGTGAAAGATTTTTCTACTCCAATAGTTTCTTCCCCAGAACCACTAGACTTTGGAATTCCATTCCAGGTCCCTGCTTCCCCAACAGTACTGACGTGCAGAAGTTCAAGTGTAACGTGAACCGACATCTTGCTGCCCAAATCCCTACATAGTACCCCAGTAGTTGTTGCCCCTGATAGTAGCCCCCTACACCAAAGTGGCAATTTGCCTTGTTTGGGGTGAAAATGTAATAAAAAAACAAAAAACACCCTCCCCTCCCCATGTTAAGAATGGCTTTTTAAATAATAACATTATTTACGTCCGGATCACTCTCTGCACTAGTACCGAAAAAAAATTATATAAATTCAAATAAAAAACTTTTATTTTTAAAATTGAAGGTCAATGTCCAGATTCTTTCCAAATCCAATAATACCTTTACAGTGACGATTTTTCCAGGTTTTCAGGGATGCTGAAAACGAATATAACATTTAAAAGTGACGCAGAGAAATTGCTTTCATGATATGAAGAAATTGCTTTTTCAAAAAATGGGGATCACTTTTCTATATAAATTTAACGTAAAATGAGCACCCATTTTTTTGGCATGTGATAATTTGTTTTTTTTTTGTTTTTTTTGGAACTGCCTGAAAGCGTTTTTGGTAATGTCCAAGATTAGTGCTTAGAAAAATCAAGCTGTTGGAAGTGGAACCGAACAGTCCCAGATCAAGACATGAAAAACGAAACCATATATTTATTTAAAAAATGTTTCAGTTTTAATATTTCTTATGTTACTACAAAACAACAAAAAATACTTTTAAACAACAACAAAAAACACTTCTTGAATCATCAAATAATAAAACAAATATTTTATTAAATGAAACTAATAAATAAAAATAAAATATTAAAGAGACTTTATTATATGCATATATATATATATATATATATATATATATTTCTTTGTGTTTTTTTTTACACAGGTATCACCACATTATCAAGGCCAAGAGGCCACTCGAGGATAAGGGTTGAAGAGTGTACAGTAGAAATTGGACAATATAGTTATCATTAGTAATGAAAATTCGGTAAATTTGTTAACAAAAAATGGAACGGCTCATCAAGAACTTATTTACGTTAGACTTGAAGACAACCATATTGTAGTCAGCCGGAAAGCAGGAAAACGGAAGACAATTCCACAGGCGTGCAGTTCTAAGAAAGAAGCTTTGTTCATGGATCAATATATCAAAATATATTTCTGTAGAAATATATTTTCTTATAATATATACCAATCCTTATTTAAGAAGCTCAATGTAATTACAGAGCAATATAGTGAATAAATGACAAAAACTATATTCCAAAAGTCATGATGTTGACCATCTTATAATTTATTCCTTTAATTTAGTTGACTTTTACAATTCTTGACAGTATCTGTTTCGTAGCGCAAAATCAATCATTTAATTATTATAGCAATCAGTGAATCTATTTTACACTTAAATCATCAGAAGAAATAGCAACAATCAATCCGTGAAAAAGAAATAAATTTGACATGATTAAAATCCGAAAATTCGAAGAGAAGCTGCAAATACTTTTAATATGTTTCCATTTTGAACTTTAAAAAAAATTAATTACAGGAATAAATTATAAGATGGTCAACATCATGAATTTTGGAATATAGTTTTTGTCATTTATTCACTATATATATAAAACTTTATAATATACAATGATCAATGTCGATAATACAGCAACGCACAACTTACCTTTAAAATGTCCATTGTTATAGATTTTCGGGTGTGTTATAAACGAATATCATATTCAAAATTGGGGTCGGTAAGTAGTTTGGAAGATATCGACATCTTCATAATCCAATGTTGTTTTTAGTAGTTGTCAATGGCGGCCATTTTGTGTGGCTTAAACATTTCTGTTTTTTTCGTTTTGTTTTTTGGGTTTTTTTTTAGGGAGGAGATTCAATTATAGAACTTTTATAGTTTTAATAGGTGCTTCTGCAGTTTAATTAACCGTTTTCCCCTATGTAATGCACTGATATTAACCAAGCAGAAGATTCATTTAATAATTTCACAAAAATTCTGTTTACAATTTGGGGCGCCTAGTGGGGGGAGGGGGGTGTTTTGGCAGCCGTGAATTTTTTTTTTTTTTTTTTTTTTTTTTACACAGTGATCACCACTTATCAAGGCCCGGAAGCCACTCAGGGATAAGGGTTATTGCAAGTACATTACGTTAGTGTGGAGATTTGATGAAATGTTTAATTAAGGGGGCGGTTCATTAGGAATTTGTTAACATCTGCCAATTATCAAAACATACAATTATATTTATATCTAAATTTAGGATAATTCGATGTCAACCACAAGACTAATTAATTCCTCTCATTGTTCATATATATATATATATATATATATATATATATATATATATATATATATAGGAGACAATAGGAGCGGAAAATGAATTCATAAAAACTATATATTGGAAAATATAGAATGAGTCATCTATTTAATAAGGATATGCATACAATTATTTGGGGGATAAAGGGAACTCTTTATAGCAAGGTATTTCGAAGCCTAATGCTTCTCATCAGAAGAGTAGAGAAGGTGCTATGTAACACAATGGGGATGTGACCTCTAGCAAGAGAATCATCAGGAACGAAATAAATAAAATTATTGATGTTGTTAGAAGGAACTATATTGAATTCCAAGATAAAGGAGGAGCGTACTATATAAAGTGTAGTGTTGAAAGGAGCGTATGGTTTCTATCATAGTTTTAAATAATGTAAGTAGTTTATGTTTTTAAGATTCAGAGGGAGGTATAGGGGTAGTTGGGTTGTGGTTCTATTTTATCCGTATGTAAGATATATAGTGTTTATATAGGGGATTTATGCTAAAGGTTTTTATCAACAGCAGTAACCGAGACAACAACGGTGTATGTTTTTAGGCGTAATATTATGATGAAGAAATAAAACAATGGTGTATATACTAAGCAGGATTAATCAAAGTAACTTATATCGTGATGTTATGAAATTAATGTAAGTTAGATTGTGGATTACATGGGGAGTGTACTAGGATTTTAATTTAGTAGTGTAGGGGAACGTCCGAAGGTGAATTAAAGGGGTAAATTATGAGGTGGGTATGGGTGAAATTTTTAACAGTATAATAATATTTTCAGAAGATAACATATGGTGGATAATATGTAGTGATACTCCTAGGGATGCCTTGTAGTTAGGAGTAAAGGGAGAGGATTAAGGCAAAGACATAAAGATGGGGGAGTAAAGTCGATAGAAGTGGATAAAGGGACAAACAAATAATTGGGGTGTAGATGAGTGGCACGGTGTGATAATAGAGGAAGGATATACTAACGAAAATAATTATAAATCGATAAAAAAAATCGATAAACAAAATAAAATTTTGTAAACTGGGGCAATAGTTGGAGCGATAGGGTACATGTATACAAAAGTGAGGCATAAAGGTGTAAATTATGTAGACTTAGCCAGCAAAGCTGAAAGTTCAGTGAACGAGATACTATCCCTTTAGATACAAAGCTCTAGGCCAAAAAATGTTCGCAGATGTCCATATTATTATCAGGAATAGCTTTCCTAATTGGTCACCGATCTGGAACTGAACAGGCTCATCATTACTTAACTTTGGTGATCTGGCAAGAATGGGTGTTTAAGCGATGCTCTTTGTGTAAACAAATTGAGCTTAGGTATTCAGACAACGTCAAAACATTGTTAATTCACTACCTGCACAGCAGCTGCCATATAGCATAATGGTTCGGAACCTTGACTGCTGTATGGGCTGTCGGGTTTCGATCCTGGTTTGAGATAGTTGCCTGTCTAGCCGTACTGATGAGCTGTTATACAGTGAAACAATACTGTATATGAATGACTATAATGCCTTATCTTGAGTTGAGCATATTGGGACGTGATACACGATATACCATTATCAGTACTGTATGTGAATGACTATATATATATATATATATATATATATATATAATATATATAGTAAATTATGAAATATATAAATTCTCACGAGGATAAAACGTGGAATATTCTGTGTAGCTTAATTGCCATATATATTTTCATAACTTACTAGCTAGCTCTACTTATGCATTGAGCACTGTTAAAGTAAATACTGAAAATTTATGCATAAAATTATATCTTCTCATATTAATTTATGTGATTAAATGAAATAGTAATATATATATATATATATATATATATTTGTATTGGGATGATTAATTAGAATCTGGAAAGTCAGAACTTTTAATGTTCCTATTTACTATGCCTCCCCATGGGACAGAGTTAGACACCAGGGTCGTTTTTTAACGTGGAGAAAAGCAACAAAAATAAAAATTGTCTCAGTCGCGAAGGATTTCTCCTCCACTGACAGAGAACAAGAAATTGAAGTGCAGCATCTGAAGAACAGATACTACACTGTGATCTTGTCCCGAAGGCCGAGCAGAAATTTTTATATTATCGAAATCAGAAAAATTTGTGCCTGTCTTCCAGTGTCAAATACGATTCATCGCTCAAGTCCAAATGTACCTCACCATTTTATTTTAATTTTTTCTTATTAATGAATTCAATTTATGATAAAAGAAGAGGTACCGTTTAAAATCGTAACAAATCATTTCTTTTGTTTGCATATTTTAAAACTAAACATTAATCAGAAGTGACCTTTCCAGGGCATTCATCGTCAAGCTCAAATATCAGCTGACGTTATATTTTACATAAACACTGATGTTATCATTGTTATTTTTGTATTTTATATATATATATATATATATATATATATATATATATATTTTAATTTAGTACCCTAGGCAAATTATTCCTTGTAATATAAAATAATCAATAGAGGATTGATTCTATAATAATATATACACAATCTGCATAAATTAAAATATCATGTTTATTATACGACTGGGCAACGCCGGGTGACAAGCTAGTATATGTACATATATATATATATATATATAGGAGCAACAGTTAATAAAACATGTTAAAAAACACTTTGAAATGAGTTAAAAACATATTTAATCTGAAAAGGAAACACTTGATAAGTGGATAGTCCTTAATCCACGGAATTTCGAAGAAATACTTTCCTTCTCATCAGAGGGTAGGAATTAGCAAAATGCGGGATCGGATTTTGCATATAAAAGTATTTGATGAAACAACAAGTAAGTCAAAGATCTTACTTGATAACAGAAAGTGAAACATAGGGAATATGGTGAAGAAAAAGGTGATTACACATAAATGGATAGTCTGGTGAAAGGTAAATAATCCAATGACGGTATAATCCAAAAATACAACTCCAAGAAAGTTAATTGAGTCTCCATTTGCACAAGTAAAATCCAAGGAAATCACGTAATTGGAAGATGGTCCAAAATAATCCAAAAGGCCGAAATCCATTGAATAATTCACAAATATGTACAAAGAAAAGAAAAGGGGAAAATTCCAATAATATTAATAAAAGAAAAATAAGATTTCGCACGACTGCCAAGGCATATATATTTTATAACTTACTATATATATATATATATATATATATATATATATATATATATATATATAGTGAGTTATAAAATATAACTTACTATATATATATATATATATATATATATATATTTATTTACCAGTGGTGAAAAAACCGGACTAGAGTGCTCAATGTGTAGTCAGAGCAGTATATAGGAAATTTATTACTGTGAGTCCAGAATGAGTTTACAAATTGTTTCAGCTAGAGGAATATCCTCAAAGAGAGGAAAAAATCCAACTAGCATCGTCAGAATTCATAGATGGACTAAGTTATAAAGTCAAATAAGAATGGAAAAATCGTAGATAAAGGGGAGTAAGAAAAGAAGGGGGAGCGGTAGGGAGAGGACGTTGGAATTTAAAGTAGTAGGAGTGTATGCAATAAGAGAGGAGTTTATAATTAAATATTAATTATGTGTAAATTCTTATATACGTTTTTTTTTAGTTTATAACGGTTTAAAACTTAAAAGACGCTACTTTTATTGATAACGGCATAAGTAACAGTTAATTTAAAGGATCACCATGGCAACAGGTTGGAGAGTTAATGTTAGTGAAGGAACGGGTTGAAAATGGGGTTTAAAGTGATTTAGCCGGGCGGGGAGAGATTGAAAGATATTTATTGTTTATAAAATGGAAAGAAAAAGAAAAGGAAAAATAAGTTAATGAATTATACTTTACAGGTTTATTTTGATAGTATAATGATAGGTAAGAGTATCAGTAAGTAAATAAAATAAATTAAAAATTAAAATATTAATAAATAATTGTTAATGGTAAGTAAATAAAATATGCACACACACACACACATAAATACACATACACGCGTACACCTGTACGAAGTACGGAGACACATAAATGGGGGGGGGGAGAACACATGTCTAAGTAAATATTAAAAAAAAACAGATACGTAAACATAAAAATAAATTTTTTACGACCAGGCAACGCTGGGCGCATCTCCCATTAGTCTGATAAGACATGAATGTGGGGTATATGCGAAAGGAAAAAAAAGGTACCGTTTAAGGCTAGGGTTATGGTTAGAAACAAAGGGCATCTTAGGAAGGCAGGGCATGATGGAGAAGCTATTTTTTTTTCGTTATCTCTTCCATTTTTTTTTTTTGATAGGAGGATATAAAAGCCGAGAAAAATTCCTTGCAACGAACACAAAAAGAAAAGAGCCATGAACATCTCTTGAAAAGTATTTCGTGTCGCTGGTGTTCAGATTGTGTGATGTGACATTGGTGGCAAGAGGCCAGGTGTGAGCTATTGGAAAAGAAGAGAGGAGAAACGTGCTGTTGTTGAGCGAGTGACTCACTCTTTCCTGAACTCCAGAACTGAATCCTGATCGTAACCTCACAATGAATCGATACTGTTCCTTGTATATAAAGAAAGCCGATGTTAAATTATTTCGTAAAAATACCATTTAATTTATGCACATTTGTAATATGAATTTTGTTTAATAATATTTCTCTTTCCTTTACAGATAATGGTTACGTTGGACAACTCGTCTGATTAAAAGGATCATGTCCATTAAAGTTAATAAGTCAATATTTTAACTAATTTTTAACTTGTACAAGCAAACACTGATTTAAGCATTTTAACTGGAACTGAAAAAAGAATATAAAGCAAAAGTATGTTATAGAAGTATGTGTCCTGATGTTACAGTGTGGGGGAGTATAAGGTCTATATATATGTGAGGCACTGCATATAAGGAGTTGTGAATATAATGAAGTTTCTTCGTGTCATTTTGTGTTCATAAATCCTTGTGGATGTGTGTGCAGCATGAGTTTCAGGACATTTATAATACAGATAATACAAAGGCGATGGAACACATTTCTGGATAGTTATGCATCTTGTCAATAAAGAAATCATACTTTTGTTCATCTGGATTTTGGATTTTGGGGAATCTGCCAAAAGCTGAAATGAACATTTCTTCCAAAGAAACGACCAGGAGTCTCTGGTAATATTTCAGATAGCTTTTATTTCACTGTTTCCTTATTGGAAGATTGCATGCTTGTCTTAGTCTCCAACACACTCTTCATCCATCTAGTGTTCTCTCTAACTCTCCTGATTATATGTAACTATTCCTTTGTGCTGACATCACTCGACCACATAAAGATCAGTATGTGACCTTCAGTCACGTTTTCTGGCCAAATTTATTGTTTTTATCCCTAGGTTTGAAAACCCATTCTGCTTATGTCCACCACATTCTTTCCTTGTTATTGTTTCTAAGTTAACCAAAATATTTTACTAAACATTCCTTTCTTTCAATAACATTCTCTCTGCATACCCTTTTCTACAATTATCTAACATTTTAATTTTTTTATGATAATAATAATAATAATAAAAATAATAAAAATGTAACCAACTCCTATATATATCTAAACTAACAGATCCTATTACGTCATTGACTTCCATAACCTGACATGTGACTTCCAAATACGTTTCCAATACTTGATTTAGTCACGTTTCTCTGCTGTTTGGAAACCTTCATTCTCATCAAGACCAAATTCCATGATGTCTTTGTTCTAAGTTAAATATTTTACTAAACATTCCTTTGTTTCAATAACATTCTTTCTGCATACCTTTTTCTACATAACAATTACAAAACAAGAATAATGTTCATTATCTAACATTTTACTTTTTTAATAATAATAATAATATACACTGTTTGAAATCGACTATCAACAAGGCCACCCGATGTTGCCTCAGCATAATCTAATACTGATTTTTGAGCTATCACTGTCACGAATCAGTATGAAATAAGGTTCTAAAAAATAAGGTTCCCCATTTATTTCACGGCAAACTACCTTTTCCTTCTTAAAAACATATAAAATTTTAAGGTATATGTCGTAAATCTATTCAGATTTTTACCTTAATCAACAGCACGTATCTTTTCAATTTGTTGAAAATTATGAAGGAGAAGAATTTAGAAATTGAATGGGAACATTTATTCTGCTTGGCATTGCCCGGTATCACTTCTTGTAATATTCTTTGCCAATACATTCATTTCGCAATCTTACAAAGGTAAATGATGTTGAAGCAACAATAATCTGGAAAATTTTATTCATATACAACATACCTAATCTATTACAGACTATATACTTGAGGTTTCCAAAAATACCAAATATACCCGGTGAACCAAATGCAAAAGAGATTCAAACAATTGCACTTAAATGGAAGGTCAGAATATTAAAATGATCTCCCGGTTGGAATATCTGAGTTAGCAAGTTAATATTTAGCAACTGGTAGAATGCCCCATCCCCAGCTTGAATAAACTGAAAAAATACCAAATATACCCGGTGAACCAAATGCAAAAGAGATTCAAACAATTGCACTTAAATGGAAGGTCAGAATATTAAAATGATCTCCCGGTTGGAATATCTGAGTTAGCAAGTTAATATTTAGCAACTGGTAGAATGCCCCATCCCCAGCTTGAATAAACTGATAATAAATTAGGAAAAAAATATATATTTTCATTTCACAATGATATGAAGTTAAATGATATTGAAAAAAGACAATTTGAAAAGATTTTATTCATACATACCATCCTAATCTATGACTGTAATATTACAGTTACTGTACTATTCATGAAGTTGATTATGGAAAAACAATAATTTGAAATTATTTTATTCATAATCTACTATTGTAATGTTACAGTATTCATGAATAATCATCCAACATCACAGATGCCTCCCCACACAAGAGTGAAACGATATTCTTGTGAAGATTGTGGTTCAGCATTTTCAACAAAATACGAATTAAAACATCACATACGGATACATATTGGAGAGAAACCTTTTATTTGTAAAGTGTGTTGCTTGTCATTCTCAAAGAAATCTAACTTAACATCCCATATGCGAACACATAAAAGACAGAAACCATATTCTTGTGAAGTGTGTGGTTCAACCTTTATATGGAAGAATGACTTAACACGCCACATGCGAACACACACTGGCGAGAAACCTTTTATTTGTAAAGTGTGTGGCATGGCGTTTTCAGTGAATTATATTTTGCAACTACACATGCGAACACACACTGGAGAGAAACCTTTTTGTTGTGATGTGTGTGGCAAAACATTTTCGATGAGGTTTAGTTTCAAGAGACACATGGAGATACATGTTCAAGGTACAAGCTATTGTTGTGAAGTGTGTAGCAAATCGTTTCTAAGCCCACATGATCTTGAAACACATAAGCGAACACACACTGGGGAGAAACCATTTTGTTGTGAAGTGTGTGGCAAAGCATTTTCACGGAATTTTAATTTAAAACTTCATATGCGAACACACACTGGCGACAAACCTTATTCATGTGACACATGTGGTGCAAGATTCTCAATGAATGCAAGTTTAAAAAGGCACAATCAAACTCACACTAAGACTACCCAGCAACCCTAATCGCCCGAAAGAAGACTAAGGAGTATACAAAAAGGGAACTGAAGACAAGACTAGAAGGATGGCAACAACATAAGAGAGCAGGCAGGTTCATGGAAGAACTGAACTAGAGCTACATTGACAAGGAGGCCTCACTACAATGGCTTAAAAGTGACAAATTTCTATTTGATGAAGAACAATTAATTATAGCTGCACAAGACCAAGGCTTACTCACAAATGTATTTAAGAAAATGGCTGGTCTACAAAAAACCGACCAATGCAGATTCTATCACTCACCTGTTGAAAGCCCAAGCCACCTAATGTCTGGATGCAAGATCCTTCTAGCCGATGGTCATTACACTGCTCAAACAAAGTATGTAGATACTTACATTGGAAGATCTGTGGAGAGATGAAACTAGATAGGTCGTTGAACATCTGGGAACATGAACCACCACCGATAACATCAAATGGAAAAATGACAGTGTTCTACGACAAAGACATACAGGCAGGCAGATACATAAAAGACAAGGCCATCAAGTCAGATATAGTAATATGGAACAAGCCCGAAAGGACTGCACTCATTATCGACATCACAGTTCCAAACGACTTTGGCCTTAATAGAGCAGAACGGGAAAAGATAACAAAATATCAAGACCTAAAAAAATGATCTAAAAACAACATGGTCTCTGAAAGAAATAAACATTATACCAGTTGTGACAGGTGCAACTGGCCTAATAAAAAAGAATCTTCAAAAATACTTAGAAGCAATCCCTGGAAGACCAAGCTGTAAGGAAATACAGATAGCAGCCATAAAGGAAACAGTGTCTATTCTTAAAAGAGCCCTCGGATATAAATTTAAACTATAATAGAATCAAATGTTAGCCCCAGGAAGGAGCCCCTTGATCTCTTCAAACTAACAAAAGTAAAATAAAAAAAAAGAGCTTGAATGCCTACTAGACACTATCCTCGAGTGTCTAAGGTCTCGAGTGTACAGGGGTTTGTCAGAACAACCTGGTATGAGGATATTTTTCTCTAGAAGTAAATCCTGACCAAATATTCAAAATCACATTTTGTATTCGTTGCCCAAATAAGATCTCACTATGGTTAACCCACATTAACTTTTACGAGTAATGGTGCACCTTCTCTAAGTGATGTTACCTTAAGAAATAGCACGAAGCTGGATACTCCACCAGACTAGATAAATTCTTGTCCTGGAATCCAGTAAGACCAAGAAGCCAAAACATAAGATATACTTCAACAGATGAAAATGGTTAATTGGGGAGAGGAAAATTACATTCTCAATTTCTTTACTAATTCAGTGTTTGAAAGATAAAGAACTTTAATGAAGCAGTCGAATATCTATGTATCTCATATAGAATTTAAGTGTTAGTCCCAGGTAGGGGGCCCATGAATTTCTGAGAACTTTGCTTGAAGGAAAAAAAAAAACAAATGAGAGAACTTGAATGCCTACTAGACACTATCCTCAAGTGTCTAAAGTCTCTCTGTAGAGGGGTTTTTCAGAACAACCTGGCATGAGGATACTTTTTCACTAAAAGTAAACCCTGACTAAATATTCAAAATCACATAGTATTTGCAGTCCAATCACCGATCCTTGGTATGGCTTAGCTGCACTGGTTTTTATGAGGAACTAGCCTGTGTGTTGAGCAAAAAAAAAAAGTGGTGGTAGACAAGCAGAAAGTAAAATGCAAGAAAATCTCACGTCTTATCGCTACTCCTAGTCTTCCTCGCTAACCATTAGGCCAAAGAGGACAACGAATTTAATGAATTGGTAATCAACTTAAGAATCAAAGGAGGCGGCACAGAAATTAACGTTGCTTTTAAACCTGGCCGAGGGCCAGTTAAGCTTTCTGCTTTCTGTCGTGGTATTTATTTGCTTCCCCACTAAAGCAAATTAGATACAAGGTCGTTTATAATGTGGGGGGGGGGGAAAGCAGCTCCCCCAAAAAAGGGGGAACTCTGGCAGTATCCAAATAAATAGTAATTGTCTCAGTATGAAGGGTTTCCCCTACATTGACCAAGGACCAATTACAGAACAGATATTACCTAGCTCGAAGGCCAGGCATTTGTGTTCAGATAGTTTCACTTTATTTATACAAAAAAAGACAATGGCATGGTGGGAATTTTTTAAATCTTAATAAAAAAAAAGACAGACGATGTCCGTTTGTGAATCTGAGATATTACAATCTGGGAAGTATGCAAAATCTTCTCATGGGATCTAACCAACACGAGAATTCTGATGCAAAAAACCTTTTGTGGACATACACAAACGCTCACGCTCATTTTGCCCTTTATATAATAGACTAGTGGGGGGGTACCCGGCGTTGTCCGTGTGTTTGGAGGTGTGTTGTTGGGGGGGATTAGATCAAAACATGGCCGGGTGTTTGGAGGTGTAAAAGAAAAAAAAAGTTTTAGTAGGAAGGTAGGCTTGAACCCCGAAGCCTTGACACGGAGGTGGAAACGAAAGGGGAAAAATGCCAGACACCTAACCATCTCGGCCACGAGGGGAGAGGAATTGATAAGCGTGTTAAGTTAACGTTTATAAAGTGAAATTGACAGGTGCGAGGAAGTTAAGTCGCGTGATGTTTGACCTTGAAAGATGACATAAGCAATGGTTGTTCAACAGTTAAGAATTTGTGCGGTAGTGCCTTGAAATGAAAGCACCTGTCTGATATGAAAAAAGCCGACATTGGCCAAATGTTGCATAGCTTTCTGGAGAGCACTGGCCGTGGGCCAGCTGCATATACTGAAAAACGAAATCAACACGCAGTGATCCAAATATGTGGAATATTTAACCTTTCAAAGTTGGGCAAATTAAATAGACAGGCAACCTCTCTTGTTAACTCGTAGATATTACGATTTGGACGTGATATAAAAAGTTTTAAGAAGGAGCGACCCCCCCCCAAATAACTTTTGCGGACATACACAAAAAGCGAACACACACACACACACACACACACACACACACAATCTTCCATGCATTTTCTTCCTAGCCAGTTTCTCTGCCCTTTCTCTATCCATATGTTTCACATAATCAGCCTTGGTCTCACATAACTCCACTTCATTGGCCACAACCTTAAGCATCCACTCCTCACTTCTAACCACATGCTCCTTCAACGACATCTCCTCGGTTCTAACACAATCTTTTACACTTTTCAATCCTCTCTCACCGTCTTTCCTCTTTTGATACAGCCTTGCTATGCTACTTCGAATGTGAAATATACCAAACATTGCTAAAACTTTTCTAGTTTTGATATCCATGGCATGCAAATCCTTGTCAGACCATTCTAAAATTCCTACACTGTATCTCAAAATACTGACTGCCCATGCATTTACTGCTTTCATTAGGTTTCCATACAATTTCGACTTTGCAATTAGTTTCACTCTTCTAAGATACTCCTTCCTGACTTTTTCCTTCATTTCTCTGTTCATGATGCCTACACCCTCCAACACTCCCAAATACTTATACCCTGTATCTTCTATTTCTTTCATGAGTTCTCCATTTGGCAGCACTATTCCGTCCGAATGAACCTTTACTCCTCTTTTCATCACCAGCACCTTTTCTTATTTCTTCAATTCTACCAATGTCTTTCCGCCACCGTTTAATACTTTCTTCAAGCCGCCTCTGCCAGTGTGGCCTTCTATTCTTCATTTCTCCCTTTTTCTTCTGTAATAAGCCAAGACGATTCGCAAAAATGTATGACGCTGCATACAGAAGCCTGTTAAGTTCCGTAATCGATATGTTCTTTCTTATGATGTTGTGAATTACTCCTTGAATTATTTTTACCTCGTTTTTCACCTTCCGCATACTCTTCATACTTGGAATCTCTATGATATCGTCTCTAAGAAGAACCTCTCTTAACTTCTGAAGTACTTCTTTTTCTACAGAAGTCAAAGTTCGAACTTCATCACCACTTCTCCATACATCTGCTCTTTTCACTGGCTCCATTGTCTCATAATAACAATAATGATAATATTATTAGTAATAAAAATAATAATAATAATAATAATAATAATATTAATAATAAAATAATAATAATAATAATAAAATAATAACATTAACAATAATAATATAATTGATAATAATATTAATAATAACAATAATAATAATAATATTAATAATAACAATAATAATATTAATAATAACAATAATAATATTAATAATAATAACAATAATAATAAAACAAAAATAATAATAATATTAATATTAATAACAATAATAATAATACAAATACTACTACTACTACTACTACTACTACTCTTGGTTTTTGGCTAGGAACAAAGTGTAGTATCTGTTCTAAAACTACCCATCGCCTTCTCTGCCCTCGCTCAGTGGAGGGAAATCCTTCTAGACTGAATCAATTTTCATTTTTGTTTTCATCCACTTTATCACCTTTGGGAGCTGGATTTTCCCCCACATTAAAAAAACCAACCTTGTGTCTAACTTTACTCTTGTGGGGAGGCAATAAATAAATAAATAAATAAATAATAATAATAATAATAATAATAATAATAATAATAATAACAATAATAATAATAATAACAATAATAATAATAATAATAATGATAATGATAATAATAATAATAATAACAATAATAATAATAATAATAATAATAATAATTCGTCTTAGAATGTGATAAATTCCTTCACTTAAAATATCTGTTGGAAGATGTTTCGTCGGAGACGCCAAATCAGCTATCACCGCCTAGAAAACAGCGGAAGTAATTCAACGATGAAATGTCTCGGGAAATATGTTGGAATGCCCATATTTTTTTTTTTTTTTTTTTTTTTAATCTTAGTAAAAAAAGTTTGGAACCAGCAAGGAATAAGGACCCTGGCCGGGTTTACTTAGAAAAGGGAAAATTTCTTGTGGCACCGCTCTTTAACCTTTACCTAGGTACGTTCGAACAGTTTTTCGCGACGAAGGGTGTGTTTTTTTATTTATTTACACAACTTTAATTAATCTTTGGATTGATATTTTTATTTAAAAAATAAATAAAACTATTTAAACCAAAATTTGGATTGATATTTGGTGCTTCTTTACAATTGTGGGTAAATGTTTCGTTTAGGTCCACCTCCACAATTTTCTTTAAAATGACGACATTTGTGGGTTTTCGACTATGCTGAATACGAAAATCGCATTGAAATGTTGCAGAGATAAGTAGTTATCAAGATAGAAAAAAAAATGCATTATGCACGGTAATTTTGGCGGCCATTTTGTTTTTTTTTTCCTTCGTGTAAAATTCTGATTGCTTAGGGCGCGCGCGCATGCGCGTAAAAAAATGGCCGCCAAAATTACCGTGCATAATGCATTTTTTTCTAGCTTGATAACTACTTATCTCTGCAACATTTCAATGCGATTTTCGTATTCAGCATACTCGAAAACCTGAAAATGTCGTCATTTTAAAGAAAATTGTGGAGGTGGAGGTGGACCTAAACGAAACATTTACCCAATTGTGCCTACAATATCGGCTCAACAAGGGCAGACAATCGACTTCCCACCCTCGAGAAAAGATAATTTAAAATTACTACTTTTCTATGTTTTCGGAGTCGCTGAAAACGAAAAAAAAACGAGTAGTTTCCAAAATATGAAGAAATCTCAGTTTTTTAAGTGGGTGATCACTTTTCTATAATAATTTAACGTAAAATGAGCACCCACTTTATGGCCACCTGTTTTTTTTTTGGGGGGGGGTCATCGTGTGGGTGCTCATTTTACGTTAAATTATCATAGAAAAGTGATCTTCCACTTTTTAAAAACTAACAGTTAGTCAAAGAGTCAGTTGTTCTCCTCTTTAATTTTCTGCGAACCTGCTTTTCAGTCGCCATCTTGAATATTGACTTCGTACCAAATTTGAATTACAAATCTTCTTCATTTTAAAGTTTCTTCTTTCAAATCGAATAAGTCATTCGAAAGTAAGTATTATGGGAATTTCTTTTAAACAACATTTTTTTTAATACATTGGTTTTAGTCTCAATTATTTTTTATAAATTACCTTATTTAAACGTAATTACTAGGCCTATATATTATGCATAAAACTTTGGGATTTTAGATTCGAAAAAGTTGTCAAAAAGTAATATATAACAAATAAATGTTATCAAACGCAAGATAAGTTACTTTTCTGCCTAACTGGATAATTTACTAGTGTTTTTATGTAATGTAACATTCAGCTCGAAAAACATACAGTGTTTACCGATGTACTGGAAAATTAAAAATGGCGCCCGCCCGACTCTCTCTTTGACACGGTAAGTTTGGGGAAAAGGAGTTAAAAATAAAACCTAGACAAAATACTGTTAAAAACTCGCTCAATATATGTTACCGTGACATTGACATATATTCGGTGGTGTTTTTACAGTATTTTGTATATATTTTTTTATTTTTAACTCCTTTTCCCAAACTTACCGTGTCATTTTTAATTTTCCAATACATCGGTAAACACTGTATGTTTTTCGAGCTGAATAAACATGTTACATTAAATAAAAACACTAAAAACATATCCAGTTAGGTAGAAAAGTAACTTATCTTGCGTTTGATAACATTTATTTGTTATATATTTGTTTTTTGACAACTTTTTCGAATCTATGTGTGCAGTAATACATACACAAACTTTGTAACAAGAATCACCCCCACCTATAATTTTTTTTTTCTGTTCGTTTTTATTGTTTGTTTTTGTTTTTTTTTTGTAATTTTTTCAGTGGCAAAATTTTTTAAACAAATATATATATATATATACGCATACATAAATATATATTAAAAGAGTTTTGTGTTTACTGTAAACTTTTTACGCAAATATTACGCAAGTATAAATCATGTAGAATATCTGCATGAATATAATTACAAGTAATAATTAACTAAAGATGATCATGCCATAAGAAAACCCAAAAAAAAAAACGGTATTTTTTTTTTACCACCTGTCCTAGCGTAGTATAAACATCCCAACTTCCTCATGTTAAGAATGGCTTTGGGAATAAACACCCCTCAAACCTCCTCATGTTAGGAACGGCTTTCGAGATTGGAGGTGTTTATTTGGAAAGCCTTTTTTAACATGGGGATGTTGGGGTGTTTATACTACGCTGGGGCAGGTCTTTAAAAAATACCCCCCCCCAAAAAAAAAAACTAATAAGGAATCAATTAAAATGAATGTTAAAAAGAATATGCAAATTAGACGTTTTGCAGATGAATTCTATTCCACGACCCATATATAAGAAAGTTGTATTTTCTTTTTAAGTAAATAGAAAAAAGGGGTTTAATGTGGATATCAATACACAAGAAAAAAATTACAGGATTATAGATATGTTCCTCGATGTCACTTATTGAAAAGATGGACTGACTGCATCAATGAAGATTTGAAAAGCTGCAAACCTAAATGAGCAATGGATTGAGAGTGGTGAATGAACGTCGATATGGCAGAAATTCTAATCCTTAGGCACAGGAGAGAAATAGTAAGTCAATAATTCAGACTTAAAAAAAAAAAAGATACTAGTGCAGAGAGTGATCCGGACGTAAATAATAATGTTATTATTTAAAAAGCCATTCTTAACATGGGGAGGGGAGGGTGTTTTCTACTTATTCTATACTTTAATATTACTATTGAATAAAAAACATATCATAAAACTTTAATTAAACTTGGAAATACGATTTTAAAAATAGCGCGGATCACTCTCTGCACTGGCACCAAAATAAAAAAAAAAAACAGGATGTTGCATGGATTGGTAAATATTCAAGATAACCAAATTCTTTTTTCTAAAGAATAAATCTGTCGATAAAAAATAAATGTTATCGTACGTTTTAGTAAATCTAAAATTAAATATAATCAAACCAAATGCGTAACTGGGGGAATAAAAATGGTGTTTATGCAAAGAATTTCAGTAGTGGCAGAAATTCTAGAGTTTTGACATACATAGTTATTTGAACTTTTTTGTTTGTATTTTTTCTTGATTGCCCATAAGAGATCAATATTCCTTTTGTTGTGTGTGTCGAGAGTAGAGGGAAATAATTTCTAATTAATTTATTAATTTTTCAAACTTTTTTGGTAGGGTGGGATCTGTTAATACCTGAACTTAGAGTTAGGGTTGATGGTAGGCTCCAGTGATATTTTGTGGGGGAAGGAAGACTGCATATAGAGAGGGGCGATAAATGATTCCAAAGAAGATGAGCGTTTTTTATAAAAAAAAAAACTAGCAGATGAGGGGGGGGATTAAAATTGACAAGCAGTATTTATCTCATTTGGTGGTAAATAAGATTATACGTTTCTACATTGTTAATGATGTATGCTACAGAAATATCAAAAAAATTAATACATTAATTTAAAAACATCAAAGTTATCTTGTTTAATCATATTTTTTTCCTTTGTTACAGTGTATACATGCAAACGATGCTGAAGGTAAGCCTTATTCGTGTAAGGTATATAAATTAGCGTGCTAAACAAATGAGCCCATGGGAAAGAGAGGGTCAGAGGAATCATAAGACATAAAGTCATTCAGTTGAAACAGGTATGTGAATTCGTCCCAGTTGTTACTGCCATATTAAACATTTCTCTAATTCTTAAACGTTTACAGACTCTATTATATAGAGTGTTGTCATTAACATTGTATCATCTCGTCGTTTGAAGCCCCTCATGTACAAGTGTTTGGTTAGTGCAAAAATAATGTTTTTTTTTTTGGGGGGGGGTTACATCAAAAGTTGAACATCAAAAAATTCCATTATATTCTGGCCGGCTTTGGGTAGGATTGAAACCACTATTTTCAGACGATTCCCACCTGGAACCATAGAGATTACGGACTATTATCCTCATCTTTCTAAGATATTGCTTTACCACATTTTGGTAGAGGCTTACTTGGCCAAAACGTGGTGAAATAACATCTAAGAAAGATGAAGATAATAATATAAATTAATAAACAATACTCATCTCAATAATGAATTCCAATTAAATAATATATGTATTCTGAATGTATGGCCAAAGGCCGCCATCAGTGAACTGTTTCTCTTGTACTAAAGAGTAATAAACAACAATTCAAGTGTAATTTAAGTGGGTTGAAACTGATTGAAATGATTGCATTTAAAAACGAGAGGCTTACTTGGCCAAAACGTGGTGAAATAACATCTAAGAAAGATGAAGATAATAATATAAATTAATAAACAATACTCATCTCAATAATGAATTCCAATTAAATAATATATGTATTCTGAATGCATGGCCAAAGGCCGCCATCAGTGAACTGTTTCTCTTGTACTAAAGAGTAATAAACAACAATTCAAGTGTAATTTAAGTGGGTTAAAACTGATTGAAATGATTGCATTTAAAAACGAGAGGCTTACTTGGTCAAAACGCAGTGAAACAATATCTAAGAAAGATGAGGATAATAGTCCACAATAAAATAAATTAATAAACAATACTCATCTCAATAATGAATTCCAATTAAATAAGATGTGCAAATTGTTGATATTGAATTTACTCATTCATACACTTTTATTCTGAGTTCATGGCCGAGGGCCGCCATCAGTGAGCTGTTTCTCTTGCACATAAGAGTAATAAACAATAATTCAAATGTAATTTAAGTGGCTTGAAATAAAATTTAAAAACGAATCATTTTTTCGTTATTATTTTATACTTTGGTTGTTTTTACTAAGTTAAAATAAAATTTTAGCTTTCTATTTGATGTATATTTGAAAAATTATTTCATTTTAATTTGAAAATTGAACATTAAAACTTAAGGGATATTTTGTATTGTTTTTGATGAATTCACAAGAAGTTAAAAAAAAAAGTTAAGCAATACAATATATGATACTACCGAGGGGGACCTAGCATTGCCCCGTCATAAAATATGTTTAAATATGATATTTAAATTTATGCAAATTTCGTATTATTATAGAGTGAATTTTCTATCGATTATATCATATTACATTGCACCCAATATATAGTTGTGATCTCCAAAATAAAAAAAACAAAAATATGACTTGATGCCAATAGTTAGAATCAAAACCGAAACCAAAATGTAAAGCATTCCATCACTGATTTAGCCATTGCCAGTTGAATAAGAAATAAATAACTTAAAGTTAATATACAAATGTATATATATATATATATATATTTTTTTTTATATATATAAAAGAGCTGTTTAAGTTGACTTATGCAAGTTCTTATTTCTTTCAATTTTGACTCCTTAGTCATTAAATTAACCAAGAAAAGACTCATAAAAAACGGTTCACAAAAACTGCAATCATTGTCATTTCTTTTTGATATAATCTCTGCAAGGATATGGAAATCTTGCTGGCTGATGTCACATTTTTCTGGCTGATGTCACTTCTTGCTGGCTGATGTCACATCTTGCTGGCTGATGTCACATCTTGCTGGCTGATGTCACATTTTGCTGGCTGATGTCACATCTTGCTGGCTGATGTCACATCTTGCTGGCTGATGTCACATTTTGCTGGCTGATGTCACATTTTGCTGGCTGATGTCACATCTTGCTGGCTGATGTCACATTTTGCTGGCTGATGTCACATTTTGCTGACTGATGTCACATTTTGCTGGCTGATGTCACATTTTGCTGGCTGATGTCACATTTTGCTGACTGATGTCACATTTTGCTGGCTGATGTCACATTTTGCTGGCTGATGTCACATTTTGCTGGCTGATGTCACATTTTGCTGGCTGATGTCACATTTTGCTGGCTGATGTCACATCTTGCTGGCTGATGTCACATTTTGCTGGCTGATGTCACATTTTGCTGGCTGATGTCACATCTTGCTGGCTGATGTCACATTTTGCCGGCTGATGTCACATTTTGCTGACTGATGTCACATTTTGCTGGCTGATGTCACATCTTGCTGGCTGATGTCACATTTTGCTGGCTGATGTCACATCTTGCTGACTGATGTCACATCTTGCTGGCTGATGTCACATCTTTCTGGCTGATGTCACATCTTGCTGGCTGATGTCACATTTTGCTGACTGATGTCACATCTTGCTGGCTGATGTCACATCTTGCTGGCTGATGTCACATCTTGCTGGCTGATGTCACATCTTGCTGGCTGATGTCACATTTTGCTGACTGATGTCACATCTTGCTGGCTGATGTCACATCTTGCTGGCTGATGTCACATCTTGCTGGCTGATGTCACATCTTGCTGGCTGATGTCACATCTTGCTGGCTGATGTCACATCTTGCTGGCTGATGTCACATTTTGCTGGTTGATGTCACATCTTGCTGGCTGATGTCACATCTTGCTGGCTGATGTCACATTTTGCTGGCTTATGCCACATTTCTAAAGGAAAGACATTGATATTAAACATAAGTTTATAAACAAATTTCTTTATAGAGTTTTCAAGGTTAAAAAACTCCCAAGACTAATATATATATATATAAAATAAAAAAAAATAAAAATTACAATTAAATTGAACAAAATGATCCAAGATGGTAAAATTAAAGTATATTATAAATATTAAAGAATTAATATTTATAAAGTTATCTCAGCCAGATGTAAAAGCTCGATAAAACCAAATAGGGATAGAGCTTATAATACGAGCAAACAGTTAATAAAACATGTTAAAAAAACACTTTGAAAAAGAGTTAAAAACATATTTAATCTGAAAAGGAAACACTTGATTAGTGGATAGTTCTTAATCGGTGGAGTTTCGAAGAAATACTTTCCTTTTCATCAGAGGGTAGGAATTAGCAAAATGCAGGATCGGATTTTGCATGCAAAAGTATTTGATGAAACAACAAGTAAGTCAAAGATCTTACTTGATAACAAAAAAGTGAAGCAGAGGGAATATGGTGAAGAAAAAGGTGATTACACGTGAATGGATATATATATATATATATATATATATATATATATATATATATCTAAATGGCATGAAAAATAACTGATAAAACACTAGACAAAATTAAAATAATACTCTTAGCAAGAAACTCTTTAACAACCTTTAGAACTCGCCCGGACCCCCCCTGCGGGGTTGGACACTAAAGTTCAAGCAAAGACCATATGTGAGGGAAACTCCACATATGAGACCTTTGTCAATGTAGGGGCAACCCTTCATACCAATTGTCACTATCCAGCTC
>NC_136526.1:62666322-62873822 GCF_053919585.1 Euprymna scolopes
TCTTTCTTAGAACTGCACGCCTGTGGAATTGTCTTCCATTTTCCTGCTTTCCGGCTGACTACAATATAGCTGTCTTCAAGTCTAACGTAAATAAGTTCTTGATGAGCTGTTCCATATAAGTTATCAAATTTACCAAATTTTCATTACTAATGATTACTATATTGTCCAATTTCTACTGTACACTCTTTAACCCTTATCCTTGAGTGGCTTCTTGGCCTTGATAATGTGGTGATGCCTATGTAAAAAAAAAATTAAAATAATCAAACTATGAAACTAGGAAAAAATTTATATGTTTTCAATATGTTTGTAAAATTAAAATAATCAAACTATGAAACTATGAAAATATTTATCATATGTTTTCAATGTTTGTAAAATTAAAATAATCAAACTATGAAACTAGGAAAAAATTTATCATATGTTTTCAATATGTTTGTAAAATTAAAATAATCAAATTATGAAACTAGGAAAAAACTTATCATATGTTTCCAACAAATCTAAAATTAAAATAATCAAACTATGAAACTAACAATAAATTTCAGTAGATGCAGACATTCCTGAGTCTTGACATACATAGCATAATGAACATTTTTTGCAAACAATTTATAGTGTATTTTATTTTGATTGTACAAAAGTGGTCAATATTTTTTGATATAGAGGAAGGAAGACTGTAAATGGAGGATGGAGGTCATTTTTATTCTTATTTATTTTTTAAAATTTATTCATCTTTCAAGAATGTTTGGCAGGGTGAGATCTGCTAACACCCGAAGTCTTGATATTTGGTTAGGGTTGATGGTAGAGTTTTAATTGTACCGTTGCTAGCATCACAAATGGACAAATAAAACAGGAATAGAAATAAATAAATAAAAATCTGGGATGGCATTTTTTATTACCATTATTTTCGTTCACATTTTTTTCACCACATTTTCGTTCTTCCCACCACATGCTGGGCACAGCCGGCCAATTCTCGTCTGCAACTTCACAGGTCCATTTCCTTCATCATTGACTTTCTTTCTATCACCTCATGCTGGCATTTTTTTCACGTCCATTCACTTGTACATCATCTTTTTTTCCTTCTTCTTCTTGCACACACGTCTTAATTTGCATATGCACGATTTTATGCTGCTGCTAATCTTTTTGCATGCTAGCCATCCTTCGCTTGCTCTGATACTTTCACAAGAAGGAGGAAAGAAGTAAAATGGACGAGTAGTAGTTATCTTATTCGGTGTCGCATTTGATTACATTTTTTTTATGTATGAGACTTCTTTTTTTTATGCAGAAATTTCCAATAATTCAATACATTAATTTATGAACATTGAATTTACTGCTTTCCTTTTTTACAGTGATTTGCTGCAGTCATTTGAGCCACCTCAAGCCGCTCTGTGATTTTCTAAGAGAAGGTATAGTTTGAAAAATGGAGACAAAGTGAAACAAGTTGTTGAAATGTCCAAAACGATACAATCCTAAAAAGATAGTGATTTGCTGCAGTCATTTGAGCCACCTCAAGCTGCTCTGTGATCTTATAAGAGAAGATATAGTTTGAAAAAATGGAGACAAATATATATTAAGTGAAACAAGTTGTTGAAATGTCCAAAACAATCCTTAAAAAGATATGGATACAGAAAATAAACAAAAACTTTGTCCTTATGAAGACTGGCGCAGCATTCTTCTGTCTCTTAAATTAGAAAAACACAGGAACATTTTATCTAAGCTTCCCCTATAAAGTGTTTTTCAGGACAATCTTGAATGATTATACCTTCCTAAAAGCATGTTAAAATGTTAATTAGAAAAACACAGGAACATAAAACCCTTCATTTAGTTAGGAGTGAATGAATATTCGTCCAAACAGGTTCCAGCCTCCCCTCCAAGAACAAAATGAATTCCAGGTGCACAAAATCAAAGACGCATGAAGGTATGTCCAAAACACATGTATCACACACACACCTATAAAGTTTTTTCAGGACAATCTTGAATGGTTATACCTTCCTAAAAGCATGTTAAAATGTTAATAGTTTGAAGTGTATAACTTTATATTTTAAGCAAGAAACAAATATAATTTTTGTCAGTATTTTCAGATTATATAAAGCACACTAGAAATCAAATATTTAGTGCAACAAGTTGTTGAAAAGTTTCCAAAAGGAAACAATCATAAAAAGACTTTTCGAATATAAAAAAAAATAAACCTTATTTTTCTGAAACACAGCATTCTCAATGTCTTCTACATCAGAAAAACAAACGCAAGCTGACATTGCAGTAAAGGAGAAGCCTTTTTCTTGTGGTCTTTGTGGTTCGGCTTTCACAATAAATTCACATCTAACATTACATTTGAGAACACATACTGGAGAGAAACCTTATTCATGTAAAGTATGCAACACATCGTTTTCACAGAATTCCAGCCTAGAAAGACACATACGAATTCACACTGGAGAAAAACCATATTCTTGTGGCGTTTGTGGCAAAGCCTTTTCACAAAATTCCAGCCTAAAATTCCACATGAGAACTCACACTGGAGAGAAACCATTTTCCTGTGATGTTTGTTCGTCAGCATTTGCAAGGAAATCTCATTTGAAACTGCATGCTAGGACTCACACTGGACAAAAACCATATTCGTGTGAAGTGTGTGGTTCAGCATTTTCTATGAATTCGCATCTGACGTCACACATGCGAACACACACTGGAGAAAAACCTTTTTCATGTGAAACATGTAGTGCTTCATTTTCAGAGAATTCTACATTAAAACTACACATGCAAATGCACACAGGACAAAAACCATATTCGTGCGAAGTGTGTGGTTCAACTTTTTCAAAAAATTGTTATTTAAAATCACACATGCGAACACACACCGGGGAGAGACCTTATTCTTGTGAAGTGTGCGGTGCAGCTTTCACGATGCGGTGCAATTTAAAAACACATTTGCGATCACACACCGGTGAAAAGCCATATTCATGCACAGTGTGCGGTTCAGCGTTTTCAAAAAACTCTAGTTTAAAGCTACATATGCGCACACACACTGGAGAGAAACCTTATTCTTGTGAAGTGTGTAACACAGCATTTACACAGAATACACATTTAATAACACACATGCGTACACACACTGGTGAGAAACCTTATTCTTGCCAAGTGTGTAACACAGCATTTTCAAAAAATTCTAGTTTAAAACTACACATGCGTACACATGAAGAGAGAGCTTGAATACTACATATTTAGAAAATAGATTAAAACTATTAAATCATACATATGATATGAGAAAAGAAGGGAAAAGAAAGTAAAGGATGCTGAAGCAAATGTTCTAGAAACTTGAATGCCTCATATGCAATTTGTTGGAAATAAAACTATTAAACTATGACAATAAGGGGAAAGAAACAGCCTCCTTAAAAGTTAGTTTCCTCAATGATGTTGAAACCATGTTCTAGAAACAATAAGATACATAATAGACACTATCCTTGGTAAGAAAAAGCTTGAATGTCTATTATGCAATTTTTATGTACTTAGAAAATAGAGATATTAAACCAGACACAGTGATACAAGGGAAAAAGGGCAAAAGCACCAACCTCAGTAAAAGTTAGTTTCCCCGATGATATTGAAACCAATGTTCTAGAAACAATAAGATGCATAATAGACACGATTCTCGTTAAGAAAAAGCTGCAATGCCTATTAGATATTATTCTCATGAAGAGACAACTTGATGCCAATATCCTCAAGTGTCTACGAGGTTTGTCAGTCATGGCATGAGGATAATTTTCACTACAAGTAAATCCTGACAATATTCAGAATCGCATATTAATTGTGGTACAAATAAGATCTCTTCACTATGGCTAACCTATATTAGCTTTTATGAGGAGGAGTACACCTTCTATAAATGATATTGCTTAAGAACTTGAATGTTTTTTTTTTCAGAACGAAAAAGTAAAAATTAGTGTCCCCAATGATGCTGAAGCAAATGTTCTAGAAACTTGAATGCCTCATATGCAATGCGTACTTTGGAAATAAAACTATCAAATAGGACAATAAGGGGAAAGAAACAACCTTCTTAAAAGTTAGTTTCCCCGATGATGTTGAAACCAATGTTCTAGAAAGAATAAGATGCATAATAAACATGATCCTCGTTAAGAGCTTGAATGCCTATTAGATATTATGCCATTATCCTCAAGTGTCTACGAGGTTTGTCAGGACAACCTACGTGAGATACTTTTTATAGGAATCGCGATGCAAATAAGATCCCCTCACTATGGCTGACTTACATTAGTTTTTACATAGTGTAGTACACCTTCTAAAAGTGATATTGCTTATAGTAACAAAGAACTTGAATGGTTTCTCTGTACACGGGTTTGTCAGAACGACCTTGCATGAGGATACTTTCCCTACGAGTAAATTCTGGCTAAATATTCAAAGTCACATTTCGTATTTGCGGTGCAAATAAGATCTTGGTATGTCTAACCCACATTTGCTTTTACGACAATGGTCCACTTTCTCTAAATGATATTGCCTACAAGACACCATCCTCGTCTAAGGTCTCTTTACAAATTTAATGAGATACAAAACACACAATAAAGAACTTGAATAACTACTAGACACTATCCTCGTCTAAGGTCTCTTTACAAATTTAATGAGATACAAAACACACAATAAAGAACTTGAATAACTACTAGACACTATCCTCCTCTAAGGTCTCTTTACAAATTTAATGAGATACAAAACACACAATAAAGAACTTGAATAACTACTAGACACTATCCTCGAGTGTCTAAAGTCTCTCCGTACAGGGGTTTGTCAAAACAACTTGGCATGAGGATACTTTTTCTAGAAGTTCCAAATCACATAGTATTCGCAAGCCAAATAAGATCTCCTTTCTATGGCTAACCCATATTAGCTTTTACAAGGAATGGTGCACCTTCTCCGAGTGATGTTACCTCAAGTAACAGCACAAAGCTGGATACTCCACCAGACTAGATAAATTCTTGTCCTGAAATCCAGGAAGACCAAGAGATCAAAGCGAAAGATATACTACAACATATGAAAATGGTTAATTGGGGGCAAGAAATTTGTTTTCAATTTCTTTACTAACTCAATATTTGAAAACTTTAATCGAACACCTTGCATGAAGATAGTTTTTAAGTACAAGTAAATTCTGACTAAATATTCAAAATCACATTTCGTGTCTCTTAACAAAAGCAGTGAGATCGTGCAAAATAGTTCCAAGTTCCAGGGGTTAATACCATGCAAACTGTAAATTTGCGACGGGTTGATTATCAGATTAGTTGTCAGCGACATCGAATACCCCTAAAAAACAAATTAGAGTAGTCAATGTTCTGTTGTAGTATAAGGTAATATTTACCAAAGAATTGAACCCTGTTTTTTTTAATTTTGTTTGTTTTGTTTTCTATTATATTTTTACAACTCCAAAAAATATCGATAAGAAAATTTAATGCGTAAATATTAGAAAAATAAAAATTGTAATTAACTAATAAATAAAAAGCGGAACATTTTTTTGGTTGGAGAGAGGCCGTGCGTTGAAAATCTCTTGTGAACTCATTTTTAAATAAAAATGTTAAATCAATCATTAAGAAAAAAGTAATTAATAAAGAAATTTATTAATCGATTTTATCGAAACCTCTACTATCGTTTATCAAGAATATTCTTAATTTCATTTTTTGTTGTTGTTTATCGTTTTGTTTTTTGGAGGAGATGTAGTTTTTAAAAAAAGCCCTATCCCTCCCCAAATTATATTTTTAAAAATATTAAAATTTAATTTCTTTTGGAGGGTGATGGCTCTTTTTAAAACTAAATCTCCCTCAGTATTTTCTTTAATTTTCTATTTCTGAGCGAATATCAAGACCCCTAAGATGTGATCCCCTAATGTCGGACATTATTTCTCGTTCTCATGTAACACTTGATGCTACTTTTCTTTTACTGAATAAACGCTATAAAATGAATTCAATCACTAAGAACTTAGCTAGGTATAAAAATCGATTTTACTCTTTTAAAAACAATAATAAATAAGTATAAATATATTTTTTTAAATATTATGCGGTGTGTAGTCTCATTTTTGTAACTGAATAAACGCTTTAAAATAAGTGAAACCACTAACAACTTAGCCAGTTACGTAGAAATGAACATTTAGAAAATCGATTCTATCTTTTTAAAAACAATAGTAAACAAGTTAAGATATTTTTTTAAATATGGGGGGTATAGTCTCTTTTAAAAACAATATCTCCTTCCAGGAAGGTCATAAAATGTGTATGCGGTCGATATTTATTCAATAATAGCCGAGTTTTCTTAACTAGAATAATAGACGAGTTTTCCGTGAACGAGTTTTCTTAAATTCTAAATTCCAGCATATGCCATCTTGGATTTTAAGAAATTCTCTGCTCTGCAGACGTTTTATGCAAAACTGTAATTGAATACCTATAGAGCGGGATTGATTTCTCTTGAATAATTTTTTTTCGATTTTAAATATAATGGCGGGTTTGTTTAGTAAAAATCTTTTTATTACCTTTATTCTAAGTTGTTCTCTGTAATGTGCGTTCATTCTCATCCTGATATTTTAATTTCAGAATGTCGCTGGCTAAGGACTCATTTGCCAAAATTGAGGCTAAGAAATGTCGCATGTTGAACACAGTGGTGTGGTTGAAAGAAAATAATACTTTACTGACCATTATACAGTCGAATGCACCGGATGTTGAGAAATGGCTAAATGAATTGTACGATTTCTTTGGACCAGCTTATTTTAAAATCCTCCCAGGAGGAAAGACTTAGACTTTGTCAGGATTCGGCACAATTTTCTTCCAATATTAGTGAAGAATTGCATGAATTCGAGTCTGGTCATGAGGTTAAAATCTGGATCTCTTCAGCCTTTAAGGAAGAATTTGGAGTGTCCAAATTTTAGTTGATCCCCTTCGGCCGACATGTTTGAATTTAGAACTTTCCTAAGAAGATTTGATTTCTGTATCACCAATTTGGGGGAGGCGGATAAATTGCTTCTCCTTAAATCTAAGTTGAAAGGGAAGGCCTATGGCTTAATCTCGAATATGGATGTCATCCCCGACAATTATATTGTTGCCTGAGATTGTTAAAGGTAAAAAATTTTGAATCCTTCTCTTATCAAAAATCAGATATTGGAGGAAATAATTCCTCAGGAAGTGCAGAAAATGGAATTGAAGGAACTCAAAACCTTTATTGAACAAATTAAACTGAATTTGTCGGGATTAGATAAGTCTTTCGGAACGGATGTTTTTTTACAGAAGGTTCTACTTCTGTGACTATGGTTGCTCATATACTGTTCCGTAAATTCCCTATTAATGTCAGAAGGAAATTAATGTCACGAACGAAAGAATGTTATCCTTCGTTCTTATCTATCATGTCTAACTTTTTGGACATAATAGAATTTCTACAGGCAGCGCCTTTAAATATGAAAAAGCGGGAAAGTTTCCCGCCAAAACCGGCATTTTCTTCTTCCCCTTCTTCATCTGAAGTTCAACACAATATAATAATACCATTAATCGTAAAACTTATTGATAATACTGGTGATCAATTTAAAACTTGTAAATCAACAGATAATATTGTTAATGGCTGCTCCAAATATTCTTGTGATTCAAAAGTTTTACGAGTCAAAGAGCTTCAATTATGTATTAAGTACCTTCGTGATCATGGTCCTGGATGTGACCTTAAACTATATCCAATGGTGAGGCTCCAACTTGCGGGCTTTGGGGATTGTGGAGCCACCCTTTAATTGCCATTGCTCCCAGGTCACTCTGACCCGGAGTGGTAGTACCTGTTAGGGTTCCAACTATGGGTCAAATAGAAAACAACTTGAAAACAACAAATATATTCTATTAAAAAATTTTTCTTCAAAATCTTGTGATTCGGCATTAAATAACCTGAAAAAGGTTGATATGCCGTAAAACAAAAACAACCAACCAATCAACCTTGGTGGTCAGTCGGAACAAGATTGTAAGAGGAAGAATGGATTTCCTTACCCTTGCGCTACGTGTTGGGTTAGGACTCATTTTTCTGTAATGTGCCCCAAAACATCAAAGTCCTTTGTAGGAAGGACTACCTTAGCTGATGGTAATCTAGGGAAAAATTAATACCTTGATCTGTAATAATGCCTGTGAATACATTTATTGGCACAAGGTCTATGGACCTCCTAGAGCTCGACATAAAATTGGGTCCGCAGAAACCCTTTCCTTTTGCTGCCCACGGACAGTGTTGACTTGAAATTTCAAGTTGACAAATTTGACGAGATTACTTCTAACATAACTGAGGCAGGTTTTCATGGATATAAAGATTTAAATAGCAACATCCTAAGTCGGCCTAGACTTAATCCAGCGAATAAAAATTTTCTGTGTAATAAGGGATCTCTACTGTAAAGGGTTGAGACTTAGTAGCTTGTCGGGTTTGTCGGGGGTAGTTACGTTGGGGAGGTACAAGTGTTTGCAGTTCGTCAGAGCATTTACCATTAAAGTATTTGTAGAACAGGCAGAGGGATGCAACACCTCGTCGATGGGACAGAGGCTGCAGCCTAGATGACAGTTCAGGACCTATCAGGTTGGCGACTCTCTTTTGAACCCTGTCCAGGAGCGAGAAACAAACAGCAGATGCACCAGCCCAGATGTGACAACAGTACTCCATACATGGGCGAATGGTAGCCTTATAGAGGTATAGGATACTATCAGGCGTAAGTAGTTTTCTAGCACGGTAGAGGGAGCCAACCTTCCTTGCAGCAGCCTTGGCAATGCTCTCAATGTATCTATTCCTGTTCATATTCCCTGTAAACGTTAGGCCGAGGAGTTTAAAAGAAGTACTTTCAGGCAATGTGTTCTTGGCCACTGCTATTGGTGGTAGAGAAGGTTTCTTGTAGTTATTGAAGGAAACAAGCTTAGTCTTAGCAGCATTGAATGTGACCAACCATTTTTGTCCCCATTCCACTACAGATTGGAGGTCATCCTCTAGTGTTTCTGCCATTTCCTTGGATATGTGTTCATTTGTTTTCACTTCATATCTGTTATAGAGAGTGGTGTCATCGGCAAATATACCCATCCCGAAACAATTTTATCAGGGAGGTTATTTATGAATATCAGGAATAATAGAGGTCCAAGGATAGACCCCTGAGGTACTCCCGCATTTTTGTCATATTGTTAGATGTACGACCGTCGAGGACAACTGTGATTTTTCTATTACTTAAGAAGGATTTAATTACATTATGAATTCTTCAAGTGATTCCATATGATCTAATTTTCCTTAGAAGACCATCGTGCCATACCCTGTCAAAAGCCTTAGATATATCAAGGACCACCGCTCTACCCTCCCCTGTTTTGTCCAATGAACGATATATACGTTCAGAAACTACAGTTAAGATATCTGCTGTTGAGCGGGCTTGCCTGAATCCATATTGTTTGTCAGTCAGGAGTTTAGCAGCTGTTAGGTGCTGGATTAGGGCTTGATTAACTAAGGACTCAAATATTTTGGCGAAAAGCGGGCGGAGGCTAATGGGGCGATAATTTAATGGGTCAGTTCTTTCACCAGAATTCTTGAAGACTGGTACCACAGAGGCGGTTTTCCAGCAGTCGGGAAAACAAGATTCGTTAAGGCATTTATTGTAAAGTTTGGACAGAACTGGAGCAACCTCGGCATTTTTTTAATAGCACAGGCGGGATGAGATCTGGTCCACATGCTTTTGAGGTATCTAGGTTTTTTATAATAGCATGTACCTGAGAAGGGGTGATTTTCAAATCGTCTAGTGTGGCGTCTGTTCGCAGAGGAAAATCAGGGAGTGAGTGGCGTACTGAGTTCAGTGTGGAGTTTGAGGCAAACTGACTGGCAAGCAGATTAGCCTTGTCAGTTGCCGTGCAAGCAACCTCATGATCGTTTGATAGTGTGGGGAATAGTTGACTGTCCATTATTAACTACGCTGTTGTAGATTTTCCAAAACTGCCGGGTTCCTAATTTCTGTGCTTCGATGCGTTTTCTGGTGGTTTCAGAGTAATCTGTCTTAGCTGTCTCTATCACTCTCTTACAATTATTTCTAGCTTCTATAAACTTCTGTTTATTTGAGCTGGACTTATGTCGGTTGAATCTGCGGAACGCATGCTGTCTTTGACAAATGGCAGAGCTGCACAAGCAGAAGTAAACCATTTGGGGGAGTGGGGGTTGCTATAGAATTTCCGTGCGGGAACATGTGCTTCAATAGCAGTTTTGAACCATTCAGTGGTCTCATTTGCATACTGTTCCGCTGGAAGAGTAAAGATATTTTGCCATGGGGCATCTCTGATGAGCTCCCTGATGACTTCCCAATCAGCCTTTTTGTAATACCTCTTTGTTTTGAGTAGTGGGTCTTCAGTTTTAGGGCAAGAATTTAGGCTGATTTCTACCATTATTACAGCGTGATCAGCATTCCCGAGTGGGCTGTGGGCATTTGTTGTACAGTCATTGGGAACCGTTGTCATAAAGAGATCTAGAAGTGAGGCATGTTGATCTTGCTGGTCTGGGAAACGTGTCGGAAATGTAACCAACTGAGATAGGGAATGGGATATAGAGAAGCTATGTGTTGCGCTACCAGCTACGTCTGTGTGATTAGAGAATCCTAGCCAGTTAGTGTGGTGGAAATTGAAGTCACCAAATACATGTATTTGTGCGCTAGTATCGAGGGAGAGTGCTATATCTATGCTGTATGAGACTTTGTTTATTAGGGTACAGTCTTGGTTTGAGGAAGAGCGGTAGAGAAAATACAAGTAGCTAATATTGTGTTGCATATTTAGTCTGAAGCACATAAAGGCCTGGTCCTCTGATTCTAGTTTTATTTCTCTAGTCAGGGGGAGGGTGTTACGAATATAGACTCCAAGTCCATGCATATGTCTGTCCGAGTCCTTACGGTAGAGTGGGAGGTAACCAGGCATGTTAAAGTGGTTAGAGGGAATGGAGGAGTGAAGGTTAGTTTCACTTAATGCTAAGATATCCGGAGTGTTTACAAGGAGAAATGACTCAACATCATCTAAGTTAGTTCTAAGCCCGCGGATATTAGTAAATGCAAGCCTCAAGGGAGGAGGCAGGTTGGTTTTCTTTGAGTTTGGTCCTGGTTTAAACGTAACTTTTGCTTGAGCTGTCATTTCATTTTATTTTATTTAAAAGTTTCAGTTAGGGTGAGTGAGTGAGGGGGTGCTGGACAAGAAGTTGTGCAGAATAGCAGACATGCAATACAAGTAGACCATCAGCTGTCCTCACCCACAGGATTGTGGCCTCAGGAAAGCCCACCAGAATGAGTGCAGGGTCCCTTTCCATGCGCGACATGGCACTACAAAATCCCGATATTTTACAACTGTTGATGGAGCAGCCGCTCTAAGCGCTACCAAAGAGTTAGGGCTCCTGTACTATCAGTCAGAAACAGCAGCCAGGAACTGTCAATCCGGTACCCTCAATCCGTTAGGCAAAGCCAGCTCAGTCCAACTGCACCGACATATATGGCACTGAAGCACCCCACTGTGTCCAGTTTGGGGGGATGGGATGTGGCGGGAGTGGGGAGAAGCGGCGTTCATTGCCCTAGTCAGGAAACAAGGTCAACCACTGGGTGATTCAGTCGAGTCCCTGTGATAGTACCTCTACGCCTGGCCAATATGCAAAGAAGGAGTATGAAAGCCGGGCGATAGACAGAGCCTATCTCCTCCTTAAGCAGTTTAGGTTTGCCAACCGGTGATTTGTTTGAGTCACCAGCTCTTGGGAAGGTTGTCGTCCAGGACTGAAGAGGCCTCCCTCCCCTAGGTTTAGTTTCAGAGTTTTCCTTCTCCTACGAATGACCTGGGATGACCTACGGGTCCATCAGCTCCGAGGGGGTTCGCCCCGCGCCTGGGTCCTAATCCAGGTATTTCTGCGACCCCGCATGGGTAGTTAATATTTATTGGTTATTTAGGTTAATATCTCCTGAAAAAAATCGGGCATTTAGGTTAACTTCTACGTGTTGTAGGAGTGTGCGTCCAATAGTAGTGATGGGGCAAAGGATTAGTGTCTCGAGGTAGAAAAGAGTATGTGTGTGAAGCGCATGAGGAAGCAAATTTTGACAATAGTCATGTCATGTACTGGCGTCAAAGCTCCCCGGCAGTGTTTACTGCCAGCCAGCAGGGAGAAAAAGAGGAGGAAGAGGTGTCAATTTCGCCTTTTATGTACTCTCACGTGATGTAATGTCACATGATTGAGAGCTGGCCTCTAGTTAGATAAGCCAGGGAGATGGTTGATTTAAATCTCGAGCCGCGAGATTTCACCCCCTGCCTGCTATTTTAGTAAGTTTTGACTGCTACAGATCCTTGCTGAGTTTTTGTCACGTATCTTTGTTCAGGTTTTTCTCTTCTAATATTTATCCAAAAGTCGTCTGCTTGTTGCGTAACAGAGTGCATAGAAAATATCAGCAGCAGCAAAGGATGGCTGACTTGCGAAAGATTAGCAGCAGCAGCAGAAAATCGCATGTATGCAAATTAAGAAGTGTGTGCGAGAAGAGGAGGGAAAAAACAGAGAAAATAATGCAACAAATGCTCGGGAAGAAACACAGTTGGCACCAAAGAGAATAGACATGTAATGACGCAGGTATGAAATGGCTGGTTACAGCCGGTGTGAGGTGAGAAAAAATAAAGTCGGTGTCGGAAAGAATAGACGTGTAAAGAAAAGGTGAGAAATGTGGGAAGGAGGAGAAACGCTTGCCAGACTAAAATGGACATGTGGAAGCAAGAGATAATAAAAATTTGTGTTGAAAAAGAAAAAATGCCGACTCAGATATTTTATTGTTTTATTTGTTTGTCCATTTGCGACCGCAGTAACTTTACAATTGCTGCATGTTGGGAATTAGCTGATTAGCATCTTACATCAGATTACAGGCAAATATGAGTGGTTGATTTCATGTTCCAGGCAAAGCCGAGCAGATGCTTAGCTACATTCCGTTCAAATTCTGCATAAGTATCTTAGAAAAAGTGCACTGATACTCGTAATAATATGGAATTTCTATTATATCCAGGATTGGGGTAACTTTGGACAAAACATGCTAGAAAGTTACTTATGCCTGAAAGTATCCTGTACGTCTACAAGGCCACCATTCGCTCATGTATAGAGTTCTAGTGTCATATTTGAGCTGGCGCATATGTTACTAGTCTCTCACTCCTGGACAGGGTTCAAAAGAGAGTCGCTAACCTGATAGGTCCTGAACTGTCATCCAGGCTTCAGCCTCTGTCCCATCGACAAAATGTTGCATCTCTCTGCCTGTTCTACAAGTACTTTAATGATGAATGCTCTGACAAACTGCAAGCACTTGTACCCCATCGGCATAAATACTCCTGACAAACCCAACAAACAGCTAAATCCCACCCCTACACAATAGAGATCCCTAGATGTAAGAAAGCCTTCTACACTAATAGTTTCTTCCCCAGAACTGCTAGACTTTGGAACTCCCTTCCGGGATTCTGCTTTCCCAACTGTACTGACATGCAGAAGTTCAAATGTAATGTGAACCGACATCTTGCTGCTCATCTCCCTTCATAATGTCCCTGTAACTTATGTCCCCGATAGTAGCCCCCTACTTCAAAGTGGCACTGTGCCTTGTTTGGGGTGAAAATGGAAAAAAAATAAATAAAAACATAAAAAAAACATTCAGACACGTATTCCAGGACAAGAATCCATCTAGTTTGGTGGAGTTACATGATTGGTTGAAACTTACAATTTTTTATCCATAATTTGATTTGATTTTCCTTGTTCAAAATTAATAACAATTTTATTCTGAGAACGGATTCAGTATGACTAAATCCTGAAATTCAATGCAGTTTAAGTTTAGAATTTCACGGAAGAAACTTGCGATTAGTCTTTCATGTAGAGCAACCATTTATAAAAAAAAAAATTTTTAAACCAACATTCATTAGATTTCAAGTTTAACTTTACAAAAGTATACAAAACCCGAAGTTGCACTACCACATAGTGGGTTGAGCCATATCCCTCTAAAAATTAAATTTACAAACGGTTCACAGTTGCTTGTATTTCCCTGGGAGGGGAGATGACGACGACATTAAGTTTTTGCAGGGAAGTGTCGATATTTTTTTATGTACAGCACCTAGTATTCTCAAATAGTCACCTATTTGGTATTAACCAGCTCAACGTTGCTTAACTTTGTTGATCTTACAAGAACCAGTGGGTCAATATAATTCTCTCTCTCTCTCTCTATATATATATATATATATATATATATATATATATATATATATATATATATATATATATATCAAAGATACTTTGTGTGCGTCTATGTTTGTTCCTTATAAACACCAAAACAGCTGATAGTCTTGAAAATATACTTTTTGTCTAAAATTGTTTTTAGACAAGTTTTGTGTCAGAATGCCTTTAAGTATCGAAAAATCGATAATTGAAAACTTTCGATTAAATCAGCATGATTTTGACTAAATATATATATATATATATATATATATATATAATAAAAAACTGTAGTATATAATTAAAAACTGTTGAATATAATAAAAATATGTTGTAATTAATAAAAAAAAGTCTGTTATATGTACCTATTTACTATGCCTCCCCACGGGACAGAGTTAGACACCAGGGTCGTTTTTTTAACGTGGAGAAAAGGTACAAAAATAAAAATTGTCTCAGTCGTGAAGGATTTCTCCTCCACCGAAAGAGAACAAGAAAATGAAGTGCAGCATCTGAAGAACAGATACTACACTTTGATCTTGACCAAAAGGCCAAAAAGGATATGTAATTAAAAGAACTGTGTATAAAAACTCTGTTGTATATAAAAAACCTGTTGTATATAATAAAAAACTTGTATATAATAAAACTGTTGTACATAATAAAAAAATTGTTGCATATAAAAAACCTGTTGTATATAATAAAGCTTGTATATAATAAAAAAACTGTTGTATATAAACAAAACTTATATATAAAAAAACCTGTTGTATATAATAAAAAAAACTGCTGTACATAATAAAAAAAACTGTTGTACATAATAAAAAAAACTGTTGTATATAAAAACGAATCCAAGTAAAAAAAAAATATGAATTCATTGGATTTTATTTCAGGTATTACAAAAACAAATTTCGGTTGGATATTCAGTTTTAGTTACATACGTTGCTAGTCTCTGCTCTATAGTCAGCTTTGTTGGATATTAACAGTTTTAGCCACTTTGAATCTGCAACATAATCAAATTTGAAAAACCCGATGACGTCTGACTTGATGTAATCTTTTGTATGAAATATGATAGAAATACACAAAGCTCCAAAATAGCTGAAAACATATTTGAATTTAAAAAAATGAAAAATATTTTATTGCTATTTGTTTTTGCAGTTCATCTTTATTTTCTATTATTTTTTTTCAGTTTTTATCTTTTTTGTTCATGCTAAGGCATCCCACCAGTCATCTCATACTCATATAGTGACTTTCCATCGTATCTTAGAATATTAAAATATCATCCAAATATGGTAATGCATAATGTTTCTGTCCCTCTAGAACTATGGAAATTTATTCCTGGAAGATCAAATGGTATCAAGTTAAAGTGAAATAAACACCAGTGGCAGGTGAATTAATTTTCCTCTTTATCGTTCTTATTTAATGTAACCTGAGGGTACCTTGACTTCAGATCTAAGTTTACAAAGTATTTGGCCGACCCAAACAAGGCTAATATGTTATTAATGACAGGTAATGCTCAGGTAAACTTCTTCATGACTTTATTTAAAGCCTTAAAATCTATGCAAAATGTTTTTTTCAGTTTTTATCTTTTTTTTTTTCATGCTGGAGATAAGGCATCCCACCAGTCATCTCACACATTCCATTGATAGATCTTTTTAAGGTTCTAACCATCTGTTTAAATATAATTGTTTGAATCTCTTTTGCACTTGGTTCACCGGGTATATTTGCGAGTTACTTTTTTAAATTTTTTTTTTCATGAGTCCAGTTGCTCCTATCATTACTGGAATGATGGAGATTTTCCTAAGATTCCAATTTCTTTTTATCAATTCATTCCGTGCATCGTCCCCATCATCAGTTTTACGTTTCTGAAATTTTGAGATGAGATGAGGATTGTTTCAGTCGATGTTTGGACATGGCATTTGATTACAACTCTGATCAGGGGCCTCCTCCCAGGTTTTATCTTCTCTCTTTGAGAAGGGATTACTTTTTACTTTTATTCATATTATTTTCATTCTTCAAAATACTGTTTTCTCATCTTAAGTGTTATCTTCACGTTTCAGTCAATGTAACCTTCGACCTTCTTTAGATGTTTGGAAATGGCATTTGGGTACAACTGTGATTAGAGCCCTCCTCCCAGGTTTTACCTTTTCTCTTTGGGAAGGGATTAGTCTTATTCATATTATTTGGATTCTTCGAATCATTTTCACATTAGAAATAACGACCAATCCTCATCACAATTATTCAAAAACATAACAAAATTGTTGTTGTCTTTTACTATGCGACTATATTCATCATTTTACTTTAGATATGTCATTTAGTAAAGTGAACCCCCCTCTAAAAGTTTAACTATTAATATAAAAAACAATTCCAAAACTCATAACATGTGAGCATACAAATCAGCATTTCAATTTCTTTTTGTATTTTTTCAAATTAAAAAGCTTTCACCGCTGTTCTGTCTCTTGTAAGAGTGCTTGTATGTAATGTATAATTGTGAAGCAAGCATTGCCCAATCTCAACTCCTCGTGTCAGCACTACTTGTGTAACGACTGAGTTAACAAAATTATACAAACTCTGTAGATTAAATAAATATTGGAAATGTGTAGATTTCCGAGTTCAACAAGTTACATTGATTGAAATGTGAAGATTCCAAATAATCCATTAAAAAAAAAAATGTCACTCAAGATGAGAACAGTAATCCGAAGAATCCAAATATGGATTTTCAATCCAGATTTTAAAATGTCACAAACACAAACCAAGAATGCAGGATCTCCCTCCACAAGTGAATAAATCTTTTTTGTTTTTTGTGCAAAGTTTAAAAAAAAAAAATCCAAGGTGTGTTTATTGTGAAAAGTGTGAACAATTTACTTTCACCATGACTAATGTTTGTAAAAAATTTCAAAAAAAAAAAATCCAAGATGTGTTTATTGTGAAAAGTGTGAACAAACAAACACAAGAACAATTTTGGAGCAATATTATTCCTGTAATGGTCCTGTGAGGACAACCAGAGTTATCCTAGAAAATCCATTCTGCAACAATTTACTTTCACCATGACTAATGTTTTTATGAAATTTCAAAGAAATTCCAAGGCATGGTTATTGAGCAAAGTACGAATGGATGACCAGGAGTGAACTACTAGGTTCAATCCCTCCTTTAACATAATTTCCTTTCCTGTTGGAATGTTTGTAATAGCTTAAGGGTGGAAGCCTCAAGGCAAGGTTATACAATCCCCAACTACACCTCTCCTGAATTGACACTGCTTGAGTCCAGTGGCAAAGAGAAGTGCCAAGATAAGCAGAGAGCACATACAGCACCTGCAATTTCCAAATGGTCACCCATTTTAGTATTGACAAGGCTCAACATTGCTAAACTTCAGTAACGGGAAATGGTGTATCAACGTAATTATGACGTATACAAGACAATCAGAATTCAAGTGATTTGAGGATCAGTTTTCACCTATCTGGTCACATACAGCCATGCTTAAACGCAATATACATATATATTTCTCTCTCTCTCTCTCTCTATATATATATATATATATATATATATATATATATATATATATATATATATACAGGGTGTCCACAAAGTCTACCTACATTATGTAGCCAGACTTTGTGGAAGCATCCTCTAGATTATGTACCCAGGCTTTGTGGGCACCCTGTATATATATATATATATATATATATATATATATACAGGGTGCCCACAAAGTCTGGCTACATAATCTACAGGATGCTTCCACAGTCTGGCTACATAATGTAGCCAGACTTTGTGGACACCCTGTATATATATATATTCCTTTTATGAATATGATAATTTTATTGAGAATGTTTGCCACACTTAAAAGCAATAACTTAATGAAACAATTGTTTGTGGATAAATTCATTTCATACGAGTATCAGTTTTTATAATTTGAACGAGAAATATAAATATTAGTCTTGGGACAATTAATCAAAATCAGGAATTGGAAAAAAAACGTAACTTTTGGGAATATCGGTATCAGAAAAATGTGTGCCTGTTTTCTAATGCCAAAAACGATTCTTTTAATTGTCTGGTAGTAATGATAAAATATTTATTAATTTGAAACTACTACTAAAATTTATAGATAATCCCCCACAAGTTTATTTTTATGCTTGAGAAAATGTCTGCCTATTTAACATATTTTTATAATAATTGGAAATAAATAACAACCCTATTGTTAGAATCAAAATCGGTAATTGTATTGGAATCAGGAATTTTGTATCGGAATTGGTAAAAAATATTGAAATCGTCCCATCATTAGTAAATGTAAGTAAAAATATGATTTTTCTTTATTTTGATCTAGCATAGTGGTGTAGGAGTACAATGCCCATCTGTTGATCACGTTTCGCAAAAACTTCATACACTGAAACATTTGCAGGTGGAGTTGTGTTTAAGGATCAAAAGAAACGTATGCTCAGATGTAAATATATGAACAATGAAAAATAAATGATTAGAATTTAAGTGATTTTAATCAACGATTGAAAAAGTTGGATTTTTCAATTCCATGGTAAAAATAAAAAGTAAATCTCAGTAAAACTAGTCAACAGAGCATTTTTATATTATTATTATTATATTATTATTATTATTATTATATTATTATTATATTTTTATTACTACTATTATTATTATATTATAATTATTATTTTATTATTATATTATTATTTTCTCATTATTATTTTATTATCATTTTTATTATTTTATATTATTATATCATTAGTGTTATATTATATCATTTTATTATATTATTATATCATTAGTGTTATATTATATCATTTTATTATATTATTATATCATTAGTGTTATATTATATCATTTTATTATATTATTATATTATTATATCATTAGTGTTATATTATATCATTTTATTATATTATTATATCATTATATCATTAGTGTTATATTATATCATTTTATTATATTATTATATCATTAGTGTTATATTATATCATTTTATTATATTATTATATCATTATATCATTAGTGTTATATTATATCATTTTATTATATTATTATATTATTATATCATTAGTGTTATATTATATCATTTTATTATATTATTATATCATTATATCATTAGTGTTATATTATATCATTTTATTATATTATTATATTATTATATCATTAGTGTTATATTATATCATTTTATTATATTATTATATCATTAGTGTTATATTATATCATTTTATTATATTATTATATCATTATATCATTAGTGTTATATTATATCATTTTATTATATTATTATATCATTAGTGTTATATTATATCATTTTATTATATTATTATATTATTATATCATTAGTGTTATATTATATCATTTTATTATATTATTATATTATTATATCATTAGTGTTATATTATATCATTTTATTATATTATTATATCATTAGTGTTATATTATATCATTTTATTATATTATTATATTATTATATCATTAGTGTTATATTATATCATTTTATTATATTATTATATCATTATATCATTAGTGTTATATTATATCATTTTATTATATTATTATATTATTATATCATTAGTGTTATATTATATCATTTTATTATATTATTATATCATTAGTGTTATATTATACCATTTTATTATATTATTATATCATTAGTGTTATATTATATCATTTTATTATATTATTATATCATTATATCATTAGTGTTATATTATATCATTTTATTATATTATTATATCATTAGTGTTATATTATATCATTTTATTATATTATTATTATTATATTATAATTATTATTTTATTATTATATTATTATTTTCTCATTATTTTATTATATTATCATTTTTATTATTATTTTATCATATTATATCATTAGTGTTATATTATATCATTTTATTATTATTATATTATATTATTATTATTAAGTTTATTATATTATTGTTATATTATTATTATTATATTATTATTAAGTTTATTATTATTATATTATTATTATTATATTATTATATTATTATTATATTATTATTTTCTCATTATTATTTTATTATATTATTATATCATTAGTGTTATATTATATCATTTTATTATATTATTATATCATTAGTGTTATATTATATCATTTTATTATATTATTATATTATAATTATTATATTATAATTATTATTTTATTATTATATTATTTTCTCATTATTTTATATCATTTTTATTATTATTTTATCATATTATATCATTAGTGTTATATTATATCATTTTATTATTATTATATTATATTATTATTATTAAGTTTATTATTATATTATTGTTATATTATTATATTATTATTATTAAGTTTATTATTATATTATTATTATATTATAGAGAAAAAACTCTATAGCTAAAAATTTAGAGATTTTAAAAGAATCAGAATTGGTAATTGTATCGGAATTAGGAAAAAAAATTCAAATCATCCAATAAAAGTCATACAAATATCGTTTTTTATTAAAAAAAAAAAAAAGGAAAAAAATCTTTAGCCTATTTTCATATGCGAAAAACAATTTTTATTTTTCTGATTGTTTTTTAGACTTAATCATCAATTGCTGGTACTAATGACAAAAAGATAAAAAAATTTTGAATTTGTCTTTAGAAATTATCGAGAATGAAAAAAAACAGATGATGAAAATATATGATCACTGAAATGATTGATAAGAATTGAAATGATTTTAAATCAAAATCAAAAATTTTTTTAAATTTGGATCTTTTAGGAGTGTCGTGGTCGGAAAAAAATTGTTGCAATTTTTCAATGCCAAAAACAATTCTTCAAAATTTTTTTTTTAACTTTCAATTCAATAGTAAAATGATAAAATAATAAATTTCAGTGAAACTAAAATCAATGTATTTTTACATTTGCAAAGTTAAATCATAGGAAAAAAAACTATAGCTAAATATTTAAATTTACAAAAAAATCAGAATCAGTAATTGTATCAGAATCAGGAATTTAGAACAGAATCAGTAATTGTATCTAAATTGGGAAAAAATTTAATCATCCCATAAAAATCATATAATATAGTAGAACCCCGTGATGCAGCATTAAAAATTAATAACAAAATACAGTGTAGTATATAATACACATGTATATAATTAAATAACATTAAAATAACATTGCAAGGTGGGGCAAATACCGTAACTAGAGGTCGGAACCTGAAAAAAACGTATCCTGGGGTCACCGTATCCTGGGGGGGTCTACTGTATTCTTAGCCTATTTTCATACACCAAAAAATATTTTTATTTTCCTGTTTGTTTTTGAAACTTAATTATCAATTGCTGGTACGAACGACAAAATGATAAAAAAAATTACTGCTTTGTGTTATGATAATTATCGCAAAATATTTCTTTTGAAGTATTTATTAATACTTATTAATTTCTCTAATTTGAATCCATTCTATATTTAAAATACAATGGACACTATTTTTAGAAAATTATTAACAAACTCATATTTACTGTGTTATTGGATTTTCTGTCCAAAACTAATCTTTTGTGATATCCAAAAAAATATCAGCTTTTTTGTTGATTAAATATATGCCCACAAGTCCTGCTAGTATAGATGACTGTATATAACTTGCTGCATTACATGTTCGTGGATTTTGACCACCATAAAAGTTATTTCCACTGAATTTATAACATTTTTACCCGGGCCGCACAACATGTTGACAAGGATAAGGTTTTATCATGTTGGCACATCAGTTCACATTGAATTACTGAAGTAATATTAAGCCTAGTTAGTACCGGATGGGTGGCCATTTGAAACAACCAGGCGCTGTATGTAAGAGGATTCTGATACTTCCCTGTAAGAACTGCAAAAATTCTTACATTGTTTATCCCCATAGTAGAAGATAAACGACTGAGGACTGTCTGTGAATTTCACACACCCATGAAAGTTCCGCCGATTTCGATAAGATATTTATTCACATCATCATTTTATGAAATTGCTTTTGCACTTGTTAGCAAAACTGACCTTTATCATGTTTGTAAAAATAAATACAAGATGCTGGTTAAGAATTTAATACTTTTATTCCAACAGAAAAGTTAGAAAAGATGATCAACTATTCAAGCATCTCCCTTCTTTTTAATTTTTTTTTCTTATCTGCAATTTTTCTTTTGTAATTTTGAAATAAAATAATGCAATTAGAAACATCAACGCTCTGATCCCCCGTCTGGCATTAATTGAAAAATGAATGGCTCTCGTCTTGGGGAGGCTCCACGTTTTGACAAGCTGCTGGGTCTGACCTTTACTCCTGAGATCTGAGGTGGAACACATGCATCAAATCCATTGCCAAGGCTGCTGGAAAAATAGTGGGATCCTTCTACTGCTCTAGTAGATATCTTACTGCAGACGCAATCCTCTACTTGTATACGTCCAAGGATGGAGTACCACATTTGGGCAGGAGCTGCTAGAAGCAGCTTATCCTGCCTTGACACAGTACAAAATAGACTTCATAGCCTAATGGGAGATGTCTTTTTCTCTTCCATGCAACCTCTTTCACACAGAAGAAATGTTGTGAGGATGTCCCTGCTTTATCATAAAAAAATTTATTTTAATGCATCTATGAAATGATCACCTATTCGAACATCTCTCTTAATTTCCTTCTTTTTTTTTTTTAGTTTTTTTCTAATTTTGCTCTAGCTAGGGATGCCAGATATTCACATGCTATCTCATGCTGAGGAAATAGATGATTACTGCTATGAAATGATTGACTATTCAAACATGTGTTCATGTAAGCTTTTACAGTCTGAATTTCAGAAATTCATTATAGCGTGTAAGGTAAAGCCCTATAGTTATACACGAGTGATTTTCCTCAATTTTAGAAATCTCAAACAATTATTCTGTGAAAATGCTAAATCATATTTCTAAATCATTTTCTAATATCTTTTTTATGAGCATAAAGATAAAAAATCCTTCCACATGCCAGACAATTACTTGCTAATTAGAGACTTTGATCACGTGCTCTCTGTGTGCTCACATATAACGTTTTTTTTTTGTTTTTTTTACACAGTGATCACCACTTATCAAGACCCGGAAGCTACTCAAGGATAAGGGTTATTGCAAGTACATTACGTTAGTGTGGAGATTTGATGAAGTGTTTACTTAAGGGGGCGGTTCATTAGGAATTTGTTAACATTGGACTTGAAGACATCTAAGTTGTAGTCCGGTGGGAAGCAGGCAGACGGAACAGAGTTCCACAGGCGTGCAGTTCTAAGAAAGAAGCTTTGTTCATGGAATCCGCGTTTTGATTTAGGCACAGATATAGAGTGGGGGAAATTTTTCACAGTGGATTCAGCTAGACAGGTGTTTTTCGTGAAAGATTGGCGAGGGGGGACCAGAGATTGGAGTTCAAATGAGCACCTGCCATGGAAATAACGATAAAACAAGGATAGGCTCACAATGTCTCTTCTGTGGGAGAGAGGTTGCAGGGTAGAGAAAAGTCACAATCCTTTGCGAATACTGAAGCACACACTACAGGTGTTATACGAGAGTAGGATTCTTCAATTGGGTGTTTATATAAATCGCAAAATCAAAAATAATGTTTCAAGAATTGTTTGAAATTATTAAGCCACAAGCGTCAGGAGAATCTGTTAATTCTACCGTACATGTTTGCAAGTTTTGAAATAAATATGAATCAGGCTTCTCATTTCAGTCGTTTTATTCAATTAGGCTTTTATATAAATCTCAAATAACGATTCTAAATTATTTTTTTTAATTTAGTAAAAACATTTTCTAATTTCTTTTTTCATTAGCATGCCAGGTATTTGCTTACTATTTACTTACTATTTAGAGGCTTTGACCAAGTGCTCTTTTCAGGGTTTTGTTATAATTCCCTTAAATGCCATCCAGTGTGTTCACATATAACGTTTTAAGTCACAAGTTTTGTATGCTGAGGCCTTTATATAAATCTCAAAAGCAAATTTTTTTCCAAGAATTGTTTGGAATGGTAAATGGCCTTTTAAACTAAGTCAATGAGAATGCAGCACCACAAGAATGAGGTTTTCTTTTTCATTTTCCTTATCATTTTGTTCAAGCTGGGGATGGGGCATCTGACTAGTATTTCATATATTGTTATTTTTCTTTAATTGAGCCTTTATACAAGTCTTAAAATCAAAAAGCTTTTTTGTTTGGAATGGCCACAATCTTCAGAATTTGTCGCACCACACGTATCAGTGCAATCTAATGTGTATATGAATCCTTCCAAATGCCAAACAATTACTTGCTATTTAGACGCTTTGAACAAGTGCTCTTTGAGGATTTTTTGTCATTCCCTTGAATGCAATCAAGTTCATATATAAGTTGTAAGTCACAATTCTTTGAGAATACCAAAGCACACAGTAGTTTTCTTCAATTATATAAATCTCAAAATCAATAATTATTTTCAAGAATTGTTTGGAATCTTATATACTCCAACCAAGAAATCTTCTCAAGCTTTAAGTGCAATTGTTTGAATCTCTCTTGAACTTGGTTCACAGGGTATATTTGCCAAATAGGTTTTTAAAATCTTTTTCAGTCACTTCAATAATTATTGGAATAATGAAGAAAGGTATCCTCATGCAATGCTTGTCCTGACAAACCTCTGTAACTTTTTCAAAGAGAATTGTTTGAGATGACTATGCACCAATTTTCAGGAGAATTTGTCAATTGTAAAGTACATATTTGCAAGTCTGGACACAAATACGAATAAGACTCCTTTTTTTTTTAAATTTTCTTCCTTTGAAGAGTGTAACGTTGGGTATTGGGAAGCCAAACCAGCTGCCAATATTGCCCTGCTTTTTATTGAAACCAACCGAGAGCTCTTTTTAGTATCCTCACCGTTCCCTTGAGTGCAATTGTCTGGATCTCTTTTGCACTTGGTTCACCAGGAAATGCGCGATCTCATGTCTTTTTAAACTCGTTTTAATTGTAAATGCTGAATAGCACACTTCACAAGAATATGGTTTCTCTTTTCTACTGTGCGTCTGCAAGTAGACTTTTAAACAAGAGAATGCTGCACCACACACTTCACAAGAATAAGGTTCTTCTCTCTTCCACTGTGTCATTACATGAGGCTTTTTTCAAGAATTGTTGTTGTATGAGAGTTATTTTCTTCAAATTATATAAGTCTTAAAGTATAAAAAAAATTTTCAAGAATTGTTTGGGATAGCTAAGCCACAATCTTCGGGAGAATTTGTTGATTGTAAAGTACATGCTTGCAAGTCTTCAAACAAATATGAATAAGACTCCTTCATAATGTGCGATCTCATATGTCTTTCTAAACTCGAATTTGTTGTAAACGATGAATGGCAAACTTCACAAGAATAAGGTTTCTCTTTTCCGCTGTGCGTCTGCAAGTGGACTTTTAAACTTGAACTCCAAGAGAATGCTGCACCACACACTTCACAAGAATATGGTTTCTCTCCTGTGTGTGTTCGCATGTGATGTTTTAGGTCATAATTGCGCGAGAACACCGAAGAGCACACGCTGCACGAATGCTTCTCTCCCGTGTGAGTTCTCATATGCAGCTTTAAATGGTGGTTCATAGAAAACGATGCAAAACAGACCTCGCAAGAGAATGGCTTCTCCCCAGTGTGTCTGCGGATGTGAGCCTGCAGCTGTGAGTTTGCAGCAAATGCAGAACCGCATTCTTTGCAAACATGACGTTTCTCTCCGCTGTGTTTCCTTGTGTGGTGCTTCAGATGAGAAATCGTTGAAAATGCACATCCGCACTCTCCGCACAGGTGAGGCTTTTCCCCGGTGTGTTTGCGGATATGCAGTTTTAAATCGTAGTTCCTTGAAAATGAAGAACCGCACTCTTCACAAGAATATGGTTTCTCGCGAGAGTGTGTCCGAATGTGCGCTTTCAGATACGAGTTGACTGCGAACGATGACCCACACACGTTGCAAGAAAATGGTTTTTCCGTGGAGTGTGTCCGTTTGTGGACGCGCAGATATGAGTTTGTCGAAAATGACAGTCGGCATACGTCACAGGAATAAGGTTTCTCACCAGAATGCGTTCGCAGGTGCGACTTCAGGTGATGCTTCATTGAGAAGACAGACCCACACACATCGCAGTAGTACCGCTTCTCACCTGTGTGCATTCGCAGGTGTTTGGCCAGATTTGAGTTCATTGAAAACGACGACCCGCAAACATGACACGTGTAAGGACGCTCGCCAGAGTGTGTTCTCATGTGGATCTTTAAGTATGAATTCGTTGAAAATGACGAACCGCACACACCACAAGAATATGGCTTTGATCCAGCGCGAGTTGCGCGCTTTTTTGATTTGGATTTGGAATTCATTGGCAAAAAAAAAAAAGTTTCCTCTCCAAATTGATATGTATCCTTAAGTCATAAAATTATTAAGTTTAACATTTCTTTCCTGTGAGAAAGTATACTCTTAAATAATAAATTCAGTCATTTCTCCAATATACATTTGCATATTTCTTGATAAATTATAATTATTACTTTTAAACATTGTTCTTGACTTTAGAAGGAAAAGTTTATCTCAGTACATATTCATTTAATAAAAAATAGCAATAAGATTTTTAAAATGCTAAATAAGTTTCCTCTCCAGGTTGATACGTTTCCTTAAGTCATTAAAAACATTATAGTTATAAACTTTAGCATTTCTTTCTACGTGGTTTCTCCAATATACATCTACATATTTCTAGATAAATATTGTTCCAATATATATTCATGTATTTAAAATAAATTACAAATTATATTCTTGAATAATAAACGGAGTTGTTTCTCCAATATACATTTGCATATTTCTATATATTGTTTCAATATATATTCATGTATTTAAAATAAATTACAAATCATATTCTCAAATAATAAACAGAGTTGTTTCTCCAATATACATTTGCATATTTCTATATATTGTTCCAATATATATTCATGTATTTAAAATAAATTACAAATCATATTCTCAAATACATTTGCATATTTTTAAATATTGTCCAAGAAAAGTTTATCTCCAATACGTATTCATTTCAGCAAAAATAATTTACAAATCTTCTTTCAAAAATGTATCGCTTAGTCGTTAAACTATCAAGTTGTAAAATTTTAACATTTCTTTCTGATGCGATTTCTCCAATGTACATCTGCATATTTCTAGATCAATGTGGTTTACCATTAAATATTTTTCAAGATTTTAGATTTTTCCCAGAAAATAAGTATATCTAGCATTATTCCTGGTTTTTGAAGTGAATATTGTTCCAGGCTTTAGAAGAAAAAATTTTATCTTTTAATCAATTTAAAATGGTTTGTGAACTTGATGTTTCTCCACTGCAATCGTTATCTGTGAATAAAGAAAAAATATTATCAAACACACAATTTAAAAACGTATTCAATATCTATATATTAAAAAAAAAACAGTGTTTGCAGATGTGTAGTTTTAAATCTTAATTCCTTGAAAATGACAAACCAAACATAATTTCAGATAAATCTAATTTATAAAACTATGTCTGTCTGTCTGTCTTCATATTTTCAAACTATCTCTTCTGAAACTAAAAGTCACAGAGCGGCGCTAGGGGCCTCAAATGGTTGGATTTTTTATGGACAAACACACACACACACACGAGTCAAAATTGAAAAACTCGTTATATATTTGGTACATTCATCTTAGTTTATTTTTAATCAGTTCTTTTAATTCTTAGTCAGTTCATATGCATGTCACGTCACCAGCTTTGAATGCTAGTTTTGCTTTTGGTTTCAATTCTAGCTGATGGCACCCAAACACTTTTTTTTGTACTTTTGAAATCACAACTACAATGATATATATGAAACTGGACAAATTAAAATATCATATTTAAGCATGTTTTATAACCGAGCAAAGCCGGGCGCCCCCACCCCCTGCTAGTTTTGTTTAAATACATACTCATCAATTCAAATAGATTAAAAACCTCAGCACACTAAGCCTTGCCTTTAGAATGATTTTGCAAGTATATTAATAATGAATTGTGTCATGCATATTTCTTGATGATTAACAATTTCTTTTAAATATTGTTTCAGACTTTAGAAGAAAGTTTATCTCCAATACGTGTTCATTTATTTAAAAACTAGCGGCAGAGGTGGGGGTGGGGCTAGCTTTGCCCAGTCATAAAATACGCTTAAATGTGATATTTTAATTTGTATATATTATTATAAAGTCGTAATTTCAAAAGCAAAAAAAAAGTATTTAGGTGCCATCAGCTAGAATTGAAACCGAAACTCTAGCATTCAAAGCTGGTGACATTATCACTGTACCAATGTGACACGCATATGAACTGATTAAAAATTAAAAATAAACTAAGATGAATGTACAAAATGTTTGACAATTTTTTTGACCCCTTAAACAGCTAAAGATTCATAAAAGAACGGTCTGTAAAAATTCCAATCACTTGAGGCCCCTTGCGCTACTCTGTAACTTTTAGTTTCGGAGGAGATAGAATTTAAAACAGACAGACAGACAGACATATAGCCTTTAATACATTAGATAATTTACAAATCTTCTAGCAATAAGGTTTTCAAAAAAACTGATATGTATTCTTAGACTGTTGAAATAATGATAACTTGAGCATATCTTTCCTGTGTGGTTCTCCAATATGCATCCACATATTTCTTGATAAATTACGATTCGTTTTAAATAGAAGAAAAAGTTTTCCTCCAATATGTATCCATTTATTCAACAATAATTTCCTAGCAAATCTCCTAGTAAAAAGGCTTTCAGAAATGCTAAATTAGTTTCCTCTCCAGACTTATCTTCTGTGGTTTCTCTAATATACATCAACATACGCCTATTGTTCAAATATGTATTCATTTAACTTTAGAACTTCCTTTATTCGTGAACAAAAACCAAAAAATTTCAAAAATAAGAAACAAGTGAAAATTTAAAAAAAAAAGAAGCAAAGTTTGATTTCTTGTTTTGCTTCTATATTTCGCTCTACTATGTTAGAAAACTTCTCAAACCTGCTAGTATCTCTATAAATACACCACACGCTCGTGTATGAAGTATAATTTCCATGTTTAGGAAAGAGTCTATCAGGCATGTGTAGACAGTGTGATGGTATATTTAAGTGAAACTTGGTCGAGGACATATGTTGCAAGGAGAAATATAAGCATAATACGATGTATATGTATTGTGAGCCTTCAAAACAGACTCATGCAGACCAGGAAACTTTGTTGGTATAATCACATTGAATGAATGAGAATTTAAATGTAGAACAGTTAAACTAGCAAGGCCAGATGGCAGGAGAAGGTTGTGTAAATATGGGGGGAGGGGCGTGATATGGATGGATTAGAGAAAGAGGTATAAAGATCTGTAAAGAGATAGGTTAGTTGGTTGGTTGTTTTTGTTTTACAGCATATCAACCCTTTTCAGATTATTTAATGCCAAATCCAAAGATTTTGAAGAAAGATTTTTTAATAGAATATATTTGTTGTTTTCAAGCCGATTTCTATTTAACCCATAGTTGGGACCCTAACAGGTACTACCATTCCGGGTCAGAGTGACCTGGGAGCAATGGCAATTAAAGGGTGGCTCCACACTCCCCAAAGCCCGCAAGCTGGGGCCTCACCATTGGATATAGTTTAAAGTCATATCCAGGACCAAGATAGGTTAGTTTGAAGTCAATTTATAAAAGTTGAACAATGGATATTAAACTGAATATGGTGATAATTTGCATTATTAAAGTATAAAGAAAAAAAATATGACTAGTGACATCAGAAATGCAAATGTAAGCAAAATTTCTAAAAGCTAGAAAGTTTGATCATTAATCTACTATAACTATTTAAACAAGTAAGGACTTATTTAGGATGGTTATCGCACATATTAATTGCTTTATTATATATATTGGAATAAGTCTTTATTTTTATACACAAGACGTAAGAGAGTGTGCAAAGCGGACAAAAGAGAGAAGAGTTAAAGGCAAAAAAGGTAGAAGAATAGTGGGAGGAAACTTAAGGAAAGAAAGAGAGAGAGTGGTAGGATAAACAGTGTATTAAGATAAAGAAAGTAATTATTTCAAACATGCATTTAAAGTAATTATTTCAAACATGCATTTAAAAAATGAAGCAATTAGAAATAGTATTTATTAATTACAATTATTTAAATATGTTTAAAAAGGGGAAGTACTTAGAAATAAATATTTACATTCAATGATAAAGAAATAATATATCATTAATTATTATATTATAATAATAGAAATAAATTAATATTTATCTTCATTTACAAAAGCAATTTATTATATATATTGAAATAAAATAATACAATAAAAATAAATATTATCTTCACTGAGAAAAGTATTTCATTTGAAATATTCTAAAATAAAATAATGCAATTAAAAATAAAAATATGTTTTAACTGATAAATTTATACGAGTGTTTTTCATGAAATTCAAACGAAGGGAGCCATAGATTTAAGCTCAGACGAACATTTGCCATGAAAATAACGATAAGGCAGAGGCGGGCTCGCGATATATCTTCTGTGGAAAAGTAGTTGCAGAGAAGAGAAAAGGGCCTCCTCCACTAGGCTACGAAGTTTATTTTGAACACTGTCAAGCCAGGATAAGCTGCTTCTAGCAACTCCTAGTTATATGTGGCAACAGTACTCCATTTTGGACGTACTTGGTTCTTCTACAGGTAGAGAAGTGCATAAGCGGTGAGATATCTAGTGGAGCGGATGAATGATCCCAACATTTTTCCAGGAGGAAAACAGGGAGAAACTACTACCACAATTACCACTACTGCTACAAACAGATTTAATTCGCATGGAAAGAAAATAGTCATGTTATATAACGACAATATATAATTACTGTTTTTATATGAAAAGAAAATAGTCACGTTATATAACGACAATATATAATTACTGTTTTTATATGAAAAGAAAATAGTCACGTTATATAACGACAATATATAATTACTGTTTTTATATGAAAAGAAAACAGTCACGTTATATAATGACAATATATAATTACTGTTTTTATATGAAAAGAAAATAGTCACGTTATATAACGACAATATATAATTACTGTTTTTATATGAAAAGAAAATACTGTCGTTATATAACGACAATATATAATTACTGTTTTTATATGAAAAGAAAATAGTCAGGTTATATAACGACAATATATAATTACTGTTTTTATATGAAAAGAAAATACTGTCGTTATATAACAACAATATATAATTACTGTTTTTATATGAAAAGAAAATACTGTCGTTATATAACGACAATATATATATATATATATAATTACTGTTTTTATATAAATAAAATAAAGCAATAAATAATATTTATCTTATTTTAAAAAGTAATTTCTTTTGAATATGCGTTTTGAAATAACAATACAATTAGTAAGAAATAAGCAATTACAATTAATATTTATCTTATTTTAAAAAGTAATTTCTTTTGAATATGCGTTTTGAAATAACAATACAATTAGTAAGAAATAAGCAATTACAATTAATATTTATCTTATTTTAAAAAGTAATTTCTTTTGAATATGCGTTTTGAAATAACAATACAATTAGTAAGAAATAAGCAATTACAATTAATATTTATCTTATTTTAAAAAGTAATTTCTTTTGAATATGCGTTTTGAAATAACAATACAATTAGTAAGAAATAAGCAATTACAATTAATATTTATCTTATTTTAAAAAGTAATTTCTTTTGAATATGCGTTTTGAAATAACAATACAATTAGTAAGAAATAAGCAATTACAATTAATATTTATCTTATTTTAAAAAGTAATTTCTTTTGAATATGCGTTTTGAAATAACAACACAATTAGTAAGAAATAAGCAATTACAATTAATATTTATCTTATTTTAAAAAGTAATTTCTTTTGAATATGCGTTTTGAAATAACAATACAATTAGTAAGAAATAAGCAATTACAATTAATATTTATCTTATTTTAAAAAGTAATTTCTTTTGAATATGCGTTTTGAAATAACAATACAATTAGTAAGAAATAAGCAATTACAATTAATATTTATCTTATTTTAAAAAGTAATTTCTTTTGAATATGCGTTTTGAAATAACAATACAATTAGTAAGAAATAAGCAATTACAATTAATATTTATCTTATTTTAAAAAGTAATTTCTTTTGAATATGCGTTTTGAAATAACAATACAATTAGTAAGAAATAAGCAATTACAATTAATATTTATCTTATTTTAAAAAGTAATTTCTTTTGAATATGCGTTTTGAAATAACAATACAATCAGTAAGAAATAAGCAATTACAATTAATATTTATCTTCACTTAGAAAATTTTTATCTCTATATAAATAAAATGAACTCATTTTTTCCCCGTGGGATTTTGACCTTAATAGGATTAAAAATCAAGATATTTCATGCAAATACATTATGCACAAACGGCAGAACAATATCTGAGGTTTGTTATAGGCTTATTAGTTCTCAAATTCCTCAATAATCTTAGATTTCTATACTTTTTCTGCTGAGAAGTCACGGCCAAAATCGGTTAAGATCAATGGAAGTGGTAAAATATTTTCTCTCTTAAAAATTCCTCCTCCCCCTGCCACCACTTAACACCGTTTGGAGATCGTTCACAAGGAACAGTTGAGAGGAGAACACTGGTTTGGCTTCGTAGTTCTTTCATTTGAAGTTATTTAAAATCACTGAACTAAGCTGCAGTGCTCTGTGGCGTAGTGGTTAGGGTGCTGGACAATTCACATTATATTTTCACGTTCGCGCCGACCTACCATAGTGTTTTTTTTTTTTTCCCCTAAACAACTGGAATGGACTTTTCTTGGTGGCCGAACTGTTAATGTTGCAGATGTTTTTTGTTTTTTTTTCACACTTTATTTTCCTACTTTTACTCATGACTCCGGGTTTGATCCTTCCTACTTACCTACCATAACATTTTTTAAAACTCCCCCCCCCGTCCCGGAAACAAACACTCGGGCAACGCCGGGTGCCCCCGCTAGTTTTAAATATTTTAAAATAATGAACTTGGAAATAAGATTGAAATAGGTCATTATTTTCAAGCAATTTTTCTTTTACAATGTTATAAAAGAAAAGGAAGCAACTGTAATTAATATTTATCTTTATTGAGAAATTTTATTTTTAATTTGTTTTCAAATGAAATAATCTATCTATATATATAAAAGCAAAATGTGTGTGTATGTATGTTTGCTTTTTGTGTACGTCTGCAAAAGGCTTTTTTCGCCATGATTCTTGGTCAGCTTGCTCCTTCTTAACACTTTTTATATCGCGCCTGAATCATAACAACTACGACTTGACAACAGGGGTCACGTGTGTATTTAATTTGCCCGACTTTTACCAGCTCGCCACGTTTTCGAAAAGTGAATGATCTGGCTTGCAGTGCAAAACTAGGTCAGACATCACGCCACTTCCTCGCACTTGATTATGCTGCTTTATAAACCTTCATATGACGCCGTTATCAGTTCCTCTCTCCTTGTGGCCAAGATGGTTAGGTGTCTGGCTTTTTTCCCTTTCGTTTCCACTTTCGCATCAAGGCTTCGGGGTTCAATCCTACTTTCCTACTAAAACTTTTTTTTCCTTTTACACCTCCAAACACCCGGCCAACGGTTTTTCTTTTTTGTTTTTAACACAGACATCTCCAAATACCCGGGCAACACCGGGTATCCCCGCTAGTCTATAAATATAAAAGCAAAAATGTGTGTGTGTATGTATGTATGGACGTATGTTCACTTTTTGCGTATGTCCGCGAAAGGCTTTTTTTCCAGGCTTTCTGGGTAGGCTCGCTCATACTTAAAACTTTTTATATCACGTCTAAATCATAACTACGACTTAACAATGGGGGTAACGTGTATTTTATTAGCCCGAATTTTATCAGCTCACCGCGTCTTCGAAAAGCGAAAGCGAATAATCTAGCTTGCAGCACAAAAATAGGTCAGACACCACGCCACTTCCTCCCACCTGTTTATTTCACTTCATAAACCTTCATATAATGCCCTCATCATTTCCCTTGTGACCGAGATGGTTACGTGACTGACTTTTTCCCCTTTCGTTTCCACTTTCGCGTCAAGGCTTCAGGGTTCAATCCTACTTTTTTACTAAAACTTTTTTTTCTTTTAACGTTTTTTTTTTTCTTTTTTACACACACACCTCCAAACACCACACTAGCGGGGGTACCTGGCGTTGCCCGGGTGTTTGTAGGTGTCTGTGGTGTTAAATAAAAAAGAACCCACGGGGGGAGGGGTAGGATCGAACTCGAAGCCCTGAGGCGAAGTTTGAAAATAAAATCGACCAGCCAGAATGAGTTAGTGAAAGATGTTTGAATTTATTTAAGAACCAAATTGACAGGACAGCACCCGAAAGTCGTTGAGCGTTACGACGACAACGTAGGTTTGTTTGTTATAAGAGAAGTAAAAAAAGAAAACGTTTTAATTAAGTGTGGGGGGGGGTAATCAAAACATCGAAAAAAAAAACACAAAACAACTACCGTAAGGCAAAGGAATGATGAAAACAAAAAAATGAACACGTCTAAAATGGCTTAATTAAGCCTGTTTCGATATTAAAATTTAAAAAATCAGTAGGTACCAGGGTGTTTTTGGGTGTGTGGTCGGGGATGGATAAGGATAAGCGAAGTAAAAAAAAACAAAAAAAATGAACGTTACGTGAAAAATGGCTTAAATAACACTGGTTCAATATTTAAATTTAAAAAGAAAAAAGACATCTCACACCATGATTCAAACCCAAAACATTTAGATAACGAACCAATGCGCTAATCGACTGATCTAACGGGACGTACATGAAATTTGTTATGTTTTTCAACTATTTAAAGTAAATCATGTCATGACATCATCTGGGCATGCGTAGAACCACTCGTCGTCATGAGAAGACTGTTTTTGTTGACCCAGTCGAAAATTGTCGATTTCGGGGTGAAAAAAATGAACGTTTTTGGCTAATTTTTCAATATTTTTCGAGCAAAGGATCCCCATCTGGCATCAATCAAAATGGATGGCTCTCATCTAGGGGAGGCCCCATGTTTTGATAAGCTTCTGGGATTGACCTTTACTCCTGATCTGAAATGGAACAAGTACATCAAATCTGTTGCCAAGGTTGCTGGAAAGATGGTGGGAGCCTTCTCTTGCTCTAGTAGATATCTCACTACTGATGCAATTCTCTATCTATATAAAAGCCGAGTACGTCCAAGGATGTAATACTGCTGCCACATCTGGGCAGGAGCTGCTAAAAACAGCCTATCCTGCCTTGACAGAGTACAAAATAGACTTCGGGCTTAGTGGGGTATGCCTTTTTCTCATCCCTGCAACCTCTCTCCTACAGAAGAAATGTTGCGAGCATATCTTTGTTTTATCATTATTAACATGGCAGGTGCTCCGGTGAGCTCCAATCTCTGGTCCCCCCTTGCCAATCTTCCACGATAAACACCCGTCTAGCTAAAACCACTGTCAAAAATTTTCCCCACTCTTTATCTTTACCTAAATCCAAATGTAGATTCCATGAACAAAGCTTTTTTCTTAGAACTACACGTCTGTGGAACTCTCTACCGCTTGTCTGCTTCCCTCCTGATTTCAACATGGATGTCTTCAAGTCCAACATAAACAAATTCCTGATTAACCGCCCCCTAAGTAATGACACTTTATCAAATCTACAATACTAACGAATACTGCAACACTATGCCATTGATTACTGTACACAAAATAACCCTTATCCCCGAGTGGCTTCTGGGCCTTGATAAGTGGTGACCTTCATGTAAAAAAAAAGCACTAAAATAAAATAAATAACTTATTCACGGTTATCTTGTCTTTGGTAATATTTGTTAAATATTTGTTTTTTACCACTTTTTCATTGTGTTGTCTATACTGCATAATGCCATTTTTGTTTTTAAAGGTAGAAACTTCGAAGCTCATTAAAAGTTTTAAAATAACTTCAAAGCTCATTAAAAGTTTTAAAATAACTTCAAAGCTCATTAAAAGTTTTAAAATAACTTCAAAGCTCATTAAAAGTTTTAAAATAACTTCAAAGCTCATTAAAAGTTTTAAAATAACTTCAAAGCTCATTAAAAGTTTTAAAATAACTTCAAAGCTCATTAAAAGTTTTAAAATAACTTCAAAGCTCATTAAAAGTTTTAAAATAACTTCAAAGCTCATTAAAAGTTTTAAAATAACTTCAAAGCTCATTAAAAGTTTTAAAATAACTTCAAAGCTCATTAAAAGTTTTAAAATAACTTCAAAGCTCATTAAAAGTTTTAAAATAACTTCAAAGCTCATTAAAAGTTTTAAAATAACTTCAAAGCTCATTAAAAGTTTTAAAATAACTTCAAAGCTCATTAAATAGGGTATGGCATAAAGGTTTACTTCATAAGATCTCTAGCTATGGTATAGCTGGAAATGTCTTCTCAATTATTAAATCATTTCTTTCTGATAGGTTCATAAGAGTAGTAGTTGGGGGGCAAAAATCAGAAGCTCACAGTATTAATGCTGGTGTCTCTCAGGGGTCCATCCTGGGCCCAACTCTTTTCCTGATCTACATTAATGATCTTCCAAATCACATCCTTACATCATTTGTAGACATTTATGCTGACGACACTACCATTTATGGTAGCACATTTAAGACAGTAAACGACCAAGTTCTCTCCAATTCTCTCTCCTCTGATCTTGAGCACATAGTACAATGGAGAAAGGAGTGGCAGGTTACTTTTAATGCATCTAAAACCAAGCTTCTCTCTTTACATCATCAACATTCTGATCCACATCTGGCATCAATTGAAATGAATGGCTCTCGTCTTCAGGAGGCCTCAAGTTTTGACAAGCTTCTGGGCTTGACCATTACTTCTGATCTTAAATGGAACACGTACATAAAATCTGTTGCCATGGCCACTGGAAAAATGGTGGGATCTTTCTATCGATCCAGTAGATATCTCACTGCTGATGCTATTCTCTTTCTATATAAGAGCCAGGTACGTCCAAGGATGGAATACTGTTGCCACATCTGGGCAGGAGCTGCTAGAAAGGACTTGTCCTGCCTTGATAGAGTTCAAAATAGACTTCGTAGCCTCGTAGGAGATGTCTTTTTCTCTTCCTTGCAACCTCTATCTCACAGAAGAGATGTTGCGAGTTTGTCTCTGATGTATCATTATTTTCATGGAAAGTGTTAGACTGAGCTTCAATCTATGGTCCCCCCTCGCCAAACTTTCACAAGAAACACTCGTCTAGCTGTAAACACTATCAATAATTCCCCCCACTCTTTATCTGTGCCTAAACCTAAACGTAGATTCCATGAACAAAGCTTCTTTCTTAGAACTGCACGCCTGTGGAATTGTCTTCCGTTTTCCTGCTTTCCGGCTTTCTATAATATGATTGTCTTCAAGTCTAACGTAAATAAGTTCTTGATGAGCCGTTCCATATAAGTTATCAAGTTTACCAAATTTTCATTACTAATGATTACTATATTGTCCAATTTCTACTGTACACTCTTTAAGCCTTATCCTTGAGAGGCCTCTTGGCCTTGATAATGTGGTGATGCCTATGTAAAAAAAAAAAAAAGTTTTAAAATAACTTAGAAGTTCATTAAAAGTAACTTCAAAGCTCATTAAAGTTACCGAAATTGATTTTTTCATTAAAAGTTTTAAAATAAAGCTACAATGTTGTATCCTTTAGGGCAACATTTTATCATCCCACCCCATATCATGCTCCTATTTACTTGCCTCCCCACGAGGGCAGAGTTAGACACATGATCAGATTTTAATGTGAGGAAAATCCAGCTCTCCAAAGATGGTTACTCTGTATAGGAACAAAGGTAAAAATTGTCTCAGTCATGAAGGATTTCTCCTCCACCGACCGAAGACAGAAAACGTGAAGTGTAGCATCAGGACAGATACTACACTGTGATCTTGGCCTGAAGGCCACTCTGTATTATGTTTGTAAGGCAAAGAATTAGTTTATCACTGATTTTTGTACTTATGCAGAGAAGGTACCATGCTGAAAAAATTACATTATTCTTAAAACCCATTCTTAACATGGGTAAAGGGAGAATGTTTTGTAACTAATCTGTACTTTCACGTAAAAAATTAATAAACAGAAGATACCATAAAACTTGAAAATACTATTAAAAAATAGCACAGTACCTTTTCTGCATAAGCACCATGATTTTTTTTTTTTGATTAAAATTGCTCAGACTCTGTTTTATGTTTCATGTTGACCCCCTAACAAGGCATGTTGCCACTTGGATGTAAAGGGCTACTATTTGGGACCATGTCTAGTAAGGATTAAGAAGATGTTGGTTGCCTTCGGGCCAAGATCAAAGTGCAGTATCTGTTCTGATGCTACACTTCACCTTTTTTGTCCTCGGTCAGCAGAGGAGAAATCCTTAATGATTGAGGCAATTTTTTATTTTTGTTCCTATCAAGTGCCCCCTTTTTTGGAGAGCTGGATTTTCCCCGCATTAAAAACCGACCTTGTGTCAAACTCTGCCCCTGTGGGAAGGCAAGTAAATAGGAACGTTACATTTGAACTTCTGCATATCAGTACAGTCAGAGAAGCAGGTAGCAGGAAAGGAATTCCAAAGTCTAGCTGTTCGAGAGAATAAACTATTAGAGTAGAAAGCTTTCTGGCATTTAGAGACCTCAAAAATGAACGGGTGTAATTTTGTTGCTTGGCAGACTTGTTGGGGATAAGTAACATTGAAGGGGCACATGTGCAATGAGTTCATCAGAGCACATTTTATTAAAGAGATGAAACACTGCAGTGATGGGCCAGGGGTTGGAGCTTAGTTGACAAAGTGGGGCTTATTAGATTGAAGACTCTCTTTTGGGCCCTATCAAAGAGGTAGGGACTAGTGGTAGATGCACCAGCCTAGATGTAGCAACAGCACTCCATGCATAGGTGAATGGTGACCTTATTGCGGTACGGGATACTCTCAGGTGTGAGTAGTCTTCTAGCTCAATAGAGGAAACCCACCTTCTTTGCAGCAGCCTTCGCAATGTCCTCTATATATTTGTTCCTGCTCATATTGCCCAGGAATGTAAGGCTGAGGAGTTTGAAGGAAGAATTCTTAAGTAGGGTGTTATTTGTCATTGATATCGGTGGTTGGAGAGACGTCTTATGTCAAATTTGTGATTACCTGTGAGTTAGTGATTGGAATATAGTGGGGAAAGTTATCACAGATGTCCAACGTTTTTATTGACCTGTAACGGAAAAGTTGGAGAGAAAGTCTGTTAACAATCACATAAAAGCTATTTGGAAGCTAAACTCATTGTTCTAATAGCGGTAACTCTATTTTACTAAGAATTGTAAGCAAAATACTTGTCGCTATAGATAACAAGTACTGCAGCCATTGAACAAAAATATTCCTTTCTGAGTTATGTCCCCTGCATATAGACTCCTACTGTCTACTTTATAACGTCTAAGAAAAATGTACTTTTACTCAATTTTCCGTAAAAAAATGACTTTTAACTAGAAATAACTTTCTAGTTGAGTGTTTTCGTAATTTTTGGATATATTACTATTTTCGGCATGACAATTAAGTAGGTAATATGGCTTTTGCTTAAAACAACATATTTTTTAAAAATCGATCTATCGGCAACAACTTAAGAAACACTAAAAATGATTTTGTTCAATTACTTTATCTAATATAAGTTTTATAACATTAATGGTACTTATACACTTATTGTACTGCACTGAAATAATATTATTCAGAAAGCCATTTTTAACATGGGGAGGGTGTTTTGTAACAATTCTCTACCTTCACAAGTTCATAAAAAAAAGGGGGAGGTAAATTTTTACCTACTTTCCACATTAACAATCACCTTTAAGATGACTTTGTAGATTTTCAGGTATGCTGAAAACGAATATTGCATTTAAATTTGCTGCAAACAAGTAGTTTTCGGGATATTAAGCAACGCAATTCCTTAAGTTATGACTGGTGCCCATTTTGGTATGCACAAGTGAGCATATTTTTGACACACATGCGTCAAAAATATGTGCACACAAAAACATAAGTAATTGATCATTTTCCAGAAAACTAATGTTTGCAAATTAAAATGTGATGTTTGTTTTCAGTATACCCGAAACCTATAAAAATTGCCATTGTTAAAGCAGAAACTAAGTAAAAGTTTACCAAAAAGATATCGTAAAACTCTAGACTTAACTTGAAAATACTATTTAAAGATAGGGTGCTTGTTCAGTTTTAAATATTTTAAAAATATATCGTTTTAGACAAAAACAATATTACGTATTTAATTGACATGTCGAAAATAGCAATATATCCAAAAATTACGAAATTTCCTCAAGTAGAACGACTGCTATTGTGTTTTTTAGTTAAACTTTTTTTTTAAGTCCATCGACTATTGAAGCCATGGCACAAATAATCTAAAATATTAATTTCAGAGTCATGTCCCCTGTGTGTAGCCTCCTACTGTCTTCTTTATAACGTCTAAGAAAAATGCAATTTTACTATACACAGATTCAAAAAAGTAAAAAAACAAAAATATAACAAATAAATGCTATCAAAAACAAGATAAGTTACTTTTCTATCTAACTGGATAATTTTTTAGTGTTTTTATTTAATGTAACATGTTTATTCGGTTTAAAAATCATGCTGTGTTTATCGGTGTATTTGAAAAAGACAACTGGCGATGAGGTCTCTGCTAGGTGTGTCAGAAATTTTGTGAAAAATATTGAATAATTCCACCTCGTCTTTCCAAGCTTATAACTCCTCAAAAAATGTAATTCAAGCCCTATTTTTTTTTCAACTAAAGGAGCAAGGACCAAGGTTTCATTTAAAAACAAAACAAAAGAAAAAACAAACAATGTGGTTTAAAAAAAGGTTTTAAACTGCGAACTTTACAGGTAAATTTCTAAAAAACACTACTTTTTTTGTTTTAAATTTGAATATATTATTTATTGACCTTTTCTCTTCAATTTGTGATATATAAAACTTTGGTGAGTAAATTAATTATTTACTTTTTGATAGACACTTGAAAATGGGGGGGGGGCGTGAATTTAAAAAAAAAACGTTTGTCTAAAATATTATATTCGGTTTATTGGAAAGAGCATAAAATTTCACATTGACCCTGAAAATATCGTAAAAATAGAATCAACAGAAAAAATTTTGATAGATTTTTAAAGTTTAAAAATTGAAAAATATTGAGTTCGTAAAATTCATTACTGTTTTTAAAAAAATAAAAAAAATATTTCTATCACTTTTAAAACAACTTTAATAGTTTATTTTGGAAGCATAATCCATAAAGAAAATAAACAACCCACTTTTAAAAGAGAAATTACGAGTTTTTTTTTATATTTTATTCGCAGTTTCGTGTTAGGGGAGTCAAAAATTCCTACAAAAATTCTGATACACCTACTCTGCTGATTACGTTAAGTTTGAGAAAATGAATAAACATTTTACATTAAATAAAAACACTAAAAAAAATTATCCAGTTAAGTAGAAAAGTAACTTATCTTGCCTTTGATAATATTTACTTGTTATATATTTGTTTTTTGACAATATTTTCGAATCTATGTGTACAGTAAAACAAACCCGAAATAAATTTCTACTTGATTTTTTGTAATTTTTTTTTAATATATTGTTATTTTCGGCATGACAAGTAAGTACGTAATATAGGTTTTGCTTAAAACAACATATTTTAAAAAATCAATTCGTCGACTGTGCCTTAACAAGTACCTTTAATTTAGCGCGATATGCAAAAAATGCATAAGCACTATTTCTTGTGTTATAAATATGTCGAATTTGTGAAGTTTTTTTAACACAGAAATCGTAGATGTACATGAGAAAGAAAAGGAGATTTGACCTCAGTCGAGTATAATAAGACAAGTTCGTACTTGAAACAGAAACATTTACTTACTAACAACAGTTTACAACAAACACACGCTGATCAGCTTTAAGTGTCGTCGGCCATCTCGGTTCACGCATGCGTAATACGACAAAATAATGTCAAACGTGACGTCATACAAAATGGCCGCGGTTGTGAATGATACTGAGTCAGCTTTTTTTTTTTTATTATTAAAGTTTTTCGAAATTACATTTAAAAAAAAAAAAACAAACAAAACAAAAAAAACACAGCGTTCGAACTAAACCGAACAACTTTATTCATTATTATTTTTTAGTAATCAAGAATTTAAAAAAAAAAAATGTCGATATAGTTTAAAATGTGTTGCTGCTACGAAAATAAATACACTTCACGCTATTTTGTTTCGTTTGTGAGTATTTTATGCCTAACACGAACCGTGCTATCTTTAAAGGTGCTTCTTTAGAATTACGCTTATTTAAAAGGAAAAAAAATACAGAAAAATCTTTATGATGTACGTGCTCTGTGCTCCTCACGGAAAGAAGATGTCATATTCCAAAAATCACGCAATTGATCAAGTAGTATTTTGGCACTTCTGCAGTATGCGGACGGCGGCAATTGTTGGGGGGGGGCGATAACTCCAGTTTCTTCTTGGTCAAATGCTGCGGCAAATGTGTATTTCAGCGGCGTAAATTATTTGACAAACAAAAATTTATAAAAAAATATTTATTTTTATATAAAACACATTATTAGATTCTACGGCTGAAATAGAACCCCCCCAAAAATTAATTTTTATTATTTTTCAACATTTTTTTATTAGACTAAATCTACAACAATCGAGTGTGCCAACTTGTTTTGAAAATTCTTTGTAAGGCTTGCCAAATTAGCTTCTTTTTTTTTTTAGCCAAATTTGGCCGTTTTACATTCTTGCATGAACAATGGTTCCACACAAGAGCGTAAAAAAGGCCAAATTTGTCCTCAAAAAGGCCAATCTGGCAAGCCAAATTTCCAAACAAGATGGCGGCCTCGATTGTTATGTATTTAGTCTAATAAAAAATATTGAAAAATAATAAAAATTAAATTTTTTCAGGTTTTATTTCAGCCTTAGGTTCTAATAAAAAATAAATAGTTTTTATAATATTTTTTCCTGTCAATTAACGCCGCTGAACTACACATTTGCCTAAGTAACAAACAAGAAATTTTTCCGAACAGAAAAATATTTGAAAATCAAAACATTTATTGTATAAAAATGTATCAATTTATAATTGTAAAAACATTTATCGAAAAGTCTGAATGGAAGTAAAATTGTAGCACCTGTTGAAGTTTCAATAAAAAGTCTGCGTAAGAAAATATCATTTTAATAAAACAATTTTGGATACTACTAAAGTTTATCGCCGAAAATGGAGACGCCATTTTCTCGGGCACCCGTTGTCAAAATTAGAGGGAGAAATCAGTATTTTAAACTATAACCGAAGCATGAAATTAAAACCTAGATATTAATTACTTTCGGAAAGAACATACGTGCCCCAGCGTAGTATAAACACTTCCAACATCCCCATGTTGAGAACGGCTTTCGGAATAAACGTCCCCAACCTCGAATAGGAAGCTTGGTGTGTGTTTATACCACGCTGGGACACGTAAGTTCTTTCCGGAAGTAATTAATGTATGGATTAATTGTTTTTTTATTTATTTCATGCTTCTGTTATAGTTTAAAATACTGATTTCTTCCTGATTCCGACGACAGGTGCCCGAAGAAAATGGTATCTCCATTTTCGGCGATAAACTGTAATAGAACCCAATTTTGTAATCAAAGCAATATTGGATTTTTATAAAGTAAAATTGTTAGGGTTTTTTTTTTTGTTTGTTTTTTTTTTTTTTTTTTTGTTTTTTCGAACAAATAAATTATTTAAATGAAACATTTTTCGAATTAAAACAACTTTAAAATGTCAGCAACTGAGAAGCGCCACCTGGCGACAGTTTAGTAAAATACACCAAAAAAGATGGCCGCCGTCCGCATACTGTAGAAGTGCCTGTTTCTATTTTACTTTGTTTTTTTTTGTTTTTTTTTTAACTAACAAAATAAAAAGTTACGATTTTTAGCGATTTAAATACTAAATTATAACCATTTGGATCTCGTCCAACTTTGAAAAACTTTAAGCGGTGATGATGGACTATGGAATTATCTCTCTTGGCCCACCCTCTCCCTCTTCGTGCTCGAAAACAAGATGACCGCGACACGATCGAAGGTTAAAATCAAATACCGTACTTCCTTATTGACATTCTTCGTCAGCTGATCTAATCTGATATATATATATATATATATATATATATATATATATATATATATATATATATATATATATATATATATATATTAGTGATGGGACGATTCCAATATTTTCCCCGATTCCAATACAATTACCGATTCCGATACAATTACTGATTCCGATTCTTTATAAATCTCTAAATATTTAGCTATAGAGTTGTTATTGTTTCCGATTTCTGTAAAAACAAAAAAAAAATGTTAAATATGCAGATATTTTCCTAAACTAAAATTTACATTTGTAAAGGCTGATCTAAAGATTTTAGCTTCACTGGTATTTTAAAATCAATAAATATTTATTATTTTATCATTATTACCAGCAACTGGTATTTTAAAATCAATAAATATTTATTATTTTATCATTATTACCAGCAACTGGTATTTTAAAATCAATAAATATTTATTATTTTATCATTATTACCAGCAACTGGTATTTTAAAATCAATAAATATTTATTATTTTATCATTATTACCAGCAATAGAAGATTTTGCTTTAAACAAATTCAAGTAAAAAAAACAATTAAAAGAATCGTTTTGGCATCGGAAAACAGGAATCAATTTTTTCGATTCCGATTGTATTACCCACAAATTTGTCAATTTTTCCGATTCCCGATTCCAATTCCGATTAATCGGCCCAACACTAATATATATATATATATATATATATATGTATATATATATATATATATATATATATATAAATGCCCTGCGCTAATATATATATATATATATATATATATATATATATATATATATATATATATAGTAATTTATAAAATATATAAAGCATATTCGATACTACGGATATCGGCCTATATAGAGATGACGGACTAGCTATAATAAAAAACTCCAACAAAATCAAGGGGGAAAACTTTAAGAAAATCATACACAAAGAAATGAAAAAATTAGGCCTAAAAGCGGACATATCAGCTAACATAAAAATAACAAACTTCCTGGAGGTCACGTTAAACTTAGATAAAAACACATATGAACCATACTTAAAAGATAACGCTACTCCAATTTACGTAAACCCTAAGTCCAACCACCCACCATCAATTATAAAACATATTCCTAACTCGATCGTAAGTAAACTCAGTAATAACTCAAGCGATGAAAATGCATTTAACAAGTCATCCAATATTTACGAAACAGCCCTAAAAAATAGTGGATACAAAAATATCGATATCAAATATAAGCAACAAAACACCAACAACTATAATAAAATTAAAAACAGAAGAAAAAGAACTATAATTTGGTATACGGCCCCATACAATCAAATGTTAAAAACAAAACTTGGCAAGAAATTTCTAGATCTTATTGAAAAACACTTTCCTGCAACCAACCCCTTACACAAAATCTTCAATAAAAATACCTTGAAGTTATCTTACAGTAGTTGCAAAAATTTAGAGATGATAATTAAGGCACATAATAACAAAATACTAAATGAAAACAATGTAAACAACAACAAAATAAACAATAAAAAAAAAGTAGACACCATGACAGAAATAAAACCAACACTAGCAGAAATAATAATAATAATAATAATAATAATAATAATAATAACAAACCAACCCCGGACAAGAACAACCATACCATAAATAAAAATACTAATAACGAACAAGATAAATGCAATTGTAGACACCGTACACTTTGCCCAGTCCAAAATAAATGTCTAACAAAAAGCGTAGTTTATCAAGCAACAATATTTGCGAAAGAAAACCCGAATAACAAGAAATATTACATAGGCATGACTTCCTTAGATTTCAAAACCCGATACTATGACCACAAAAGCACATTCAAAAATAAAAAACACTGTATAAAAACAACACTAGCGAATAAATACTGGGAACTCAAAGAAAGCGGACATTCGCCGGTAGTCGAATGGAAAATAATGAGACAAGCTACCACATGCAGACATTTAGACGACCCATGTAAATTATGCCTCCATGAAAAATTTTCTATCCTGTACTTTAAAGAACCTCAAAATCTATTAAACTGTAGGCGGGAAATAGCAAACAACTGTGTTCACAAAATAAAACTTACTCTAGGATAGCGATACAAAATAGCTTTAAAACTAACAATAACAATAGAAAACAAACAAATACATAAATTAAATAAACATGAATATACATAAACGATCACACACATATATGTGCATATATATATATATATATATATATATATATATATATATATATATATATATATATGTATATATGTATATATATGTGCATTATTGTGTACACATAGGTATATTTATATGTATAAAAAAAAAAAAAAAGGAGAACGGCCACCTAAAACCACTAACCTAGTTCTAAAACAGATCCTTTGTTTGATAAAATGCATGCCCATTGGCTGATAGGAAGGGGCATGGTTGATACTAGAAAGCTGATTGGCCAACTAGAAATCCTCAACATATATAAAAACAAGAAGCAACCACAGAATTTGCGCATAAGCCTGACGAATCCTATGAAACGCAGAATATTCAGTGTAGCTTAATCGCCATATATATTTTATAAATTACTAACTAGCTCTACCTACGTATTGAGCACTTTTGAAGTAAATACTTAAAGTTTACGCATAAATCTATACTTTCGTATATTAAATTTATGTGAATAAATGAAGTAGTTATATATATATATATATATATATATATATATATATATATATATATATATATATATATATATAAATGCCCTGTATTAATATATATATATATATAAATGACCTGTGCTAATATATATAAATGCCCTGGAAAGGTCATTTGTACTTAATGTTTACCAGTTTTAAAATATGCAAACAAACTTTGCTGTTTTTCAGAATAGTAGAATATTAAAGATCATGTTTAACATCCGATTGTGGGGAGTTGAGCAGGGAGATGTTTGTTGACATTACATTTAAGTTTCTACAGATTAGTAAAGTTAGGGAAATGGAGAGGGAATTCCTAAATCTTACAGCCCGAGGAAAGAAACTATTAGAGTAGAAGGCTAGGAACCTTTCGTGGAAATCGTTGCAGCCAACGTGTGAAGCCACTTATTTTTATAGGAATCGTTGCAGCCAACGTGTGAAGCCACTTATTTTTATAGGAATCGTTGCAGCCAACGTGTGAAGCCACTTATTTTTATAGGAATCGTTCCAAGCAAGGCACAAAGCTTCTTGATGTAAGGAGCTAAAAAAAAAAATACTTCAAGCTCAAAAACTTGCCGTTGATAAATGTAAGATGGATAAATTCCGACCCAGAAAACAGCAATTATTTTCCCTATGTCAGGAATATCGCTCATGGAATGTGAGGACTAACGGATAAAATAAGGGAAGTGAGAAACGGACAAACAAAGAATGGGGGATCAGTTTCATATAAAAAATTAATGTTCAACGATTGTCCATTCCCGAGCCATTGTAGCTTCTTAGTGAAGTTCACATTTTTTTATTTTTACCAATAATTCTAAGCTCAACTTTCAAAGTCGTAAAATCACACATAGTTGCCCAAAAAAATCACTATCACCACCACCACCCCAAAACAAAACGAAAAAACGTACAAGATGTATTTCATACAGAAGAAATAAATAAATAAATTGGTTAACTGCCCTAAAACGTTAGAATAGAGTGGACATGATAATCATTTGAATGATTTTTTTGACAAAGGGAGAAGAAAAAGCTCTATTCTAGATTGGCAGTATTTTGTGCAAACAGTTGTCAGAGATGTCGGAAATTTTTTTGTTTCTATGTCTATCCTTGTAGCCCTGTCACTAGTAAGGGTGCTGGAGGTTAGCGCTTTATGTGGACTGATGTTATCCACCTAATAGTCAGGGACCCGAAACTTGTATTAACAACTATGGAGGCTGTCCTATTAGCAGGTGCAAAGAACTGGGGCTGCTGTATTGCCATTTGGTGAATAGATTCTGGACTATGCAGTAGCTTCTGGTGGGGCTTCTCAATGCCATATTAGTGGGTAATTGTTACGGCTTTACCTTATCATGTGCTACAAATGAAATATATTTCTTCATTTCTTTTTCTCGCTTACTTTTCCTGTCTGCCCTGCTCTAAGCAAGTCTGTTGACCTATTCCACAAAAGCCGCTTTCAGGATTGCCAGCAATCACTGTAAAAGAGTAATGAAGAATGTGGGAGAGTTGTATGCTCAGTCTGTCAAATCCAAAGTGGCTGAACAGCGGTTTGGTTCTCACCAGTTTTGGCAAATAGCAAACAGAATCCTGAACAGAAGCGTGTGCTCTGTCCCAACTATCAACAATGCACCTGGGGTAATCTCGTCTGCATCAGACAAAACCAAACTGTTTGCAATGAAAAAATAAAAAAAAAAGTATTTATTTGCTTCCCCACCAAAGCAAATTAGGCACAAGGTCGTTTTTAATGTGGGGTAAAAACCAGCTCCCCTAAAAGTAGGCAAAAAGGGGGCACTCTGGTTACCAAAAAATAATAATTGTCCCAGTATAGAGGGTTTCCTGTCCATTGACTGGTACAAATTATCTTAAGTGCAGCATCTGCAGAACAGATACTACACTTTGAGGTATTTATTTGCTCCCCCACTGAGCAAATTAGGCACAAAGCCGATTTTTAAAGTGAGGAGTGAAGGGGAAATAGGGACCAACTCCCCGGGGAGTAGGGGAGCTGGATAGTGACAATTGGTATGAAGGGTTGCCCCTACATTGACCAAGGTCTTATATGTGGGGTTACCTCCACATATGGTCTTTACTTGCAGTATCTGCCGGAACAGATGGTATTTATTTGCTCCCCCACCGAGCAAATTAGGCACAAGGCCGATTTTTAATGTGAGGAGTGAAGGGAGGGGGAAGGGAAAAAGGGGACCAGCTCCCGAGAGGTGGGAAATGGGAGCTGGTTAATGGTCAGGCATGTGGGGTTGCCCCCACATCTGGTCTTTGCTAGTCATAGCTAGTCCTAGCTAGTCATAGCTTGCAGTATCTGCCGGAACAGATACTACACTTTGATTCCGGCCCGAAAGGCCATGAACAACAGAAAAAAGGCAAGCCTCTATGCAACTAAGCTACCAACCTCCCATATTTTCTCCTATATCAGAAAACACACTATGCAACATACAAATGTCTGTGCATGATATTGCCAAGCTAATTGAAAACCTTGATTCCAGTAAAGCAACTGGCCCTGACGGCATTCCAACTATAATGCTGAAAAAGCTTCAACCAGAACTAACTCCCATACTTACAAAGCTGTTTAAGCATTGTCTTACGGAGAATTGCTGCTTCCCAACACTCTGGAAAATCTCATCGGTATGCCCTGTATATAAAAATTCTGGTGATTGATCATCCTCCTCTCAGACCAATAAGTATCCTTATGAGTAAGTTACTAGAATCTGTGTTAAATAGAGAAGTAATCAACCACCTCAGCAAAAATAACCTTCTTAGTGACATGCAATATGATTTCCGTTCTGCTAGATCTACCGCAGATGTGCTTATGGTTATATCTCATAGGATTAGCAAATCTCTTGACGGAGGCTTCCTTTCTAGGGTAATTGCTCTTGACATATCAACGGCCTTTGATAGGGTATGGCATAAAGGTTTACTCCACAAAATCTCCAGCTACGGTATAGCTGGAAATGTCTTTTCAATTATTAAATCATTTCTCTCTGAGAGGTTCATAAGAGTAGTGGTTGATGGGCAGAAATCAGAAGCTCATAGTATTAATGCTGGAGTCCCTAAGGGGTCCATCTTGGATCCAACTCTCTTCCTGATCTACATCAATGATCTTCCAAATCACATCCTTAGATCATTCATAGACATTTATGCTGATGACACTACCATCTATGACAGCACATCTAAGAGTGTAAACGACCAAGTTGTCTCTGATTCTCTTTCCTCTGATCTGGAGCATGTGGTACAATGGGGAAAAAGTTGCTGGTTACTTTTAATGCATCTAAAACCAAGAGTTTGTCTTTACATCATCAACCTTCTGATCCCCATCTGGCATCAATTGAAATGAATGACTTTTGGGGAGGCTCCATGTTTTGACAAGCTTCTGGGCTTGACCTTTACTCCTAATCTGAAATAGAGCACGTACATCAAACCCGTTGCCAAGGTCGCTGGAAAAATGGTCGGATCCTATCGATCCAGTAGATATCTACTTGCTGATGATATTCTCTACCTATATAAGGGCCAGGTACGTCCAAGGATGGAGTATTGTTGCCACATCTGGGCAGCAGCTGCTAGAAAGACCTTATTGTGCCTTGACACAGTTAAAAATAGACTTCGTAGCCTTGTGGGGAATGCCCTTTTCTCTTCTCTGCAACCTCTTTCTCACAGAAGAAACGTTGTGAGCCTGTCTCTGCTTTATAATTATTTTCATGGCAAGTACTTGTTTGAGCTCCAATCTATGATCCTCCCTCGCCAAAAATTCACCTACTTTCCAACTGACTACAATATGGTAATTTTCAAGTCCAATGTAAACAAGTTCTTGATGAGCCGTTCCCCTTAATTAATCCAATTTACCAAATTTACACTTCTAACGATTACTATAATATTGTCCTTTTGACCACTGTACACTCGTTAACCTTTATCCTCGAGTGGCATCTGGGCCTTGATAAGTGATGATTCCTTTGTAAAAAAATTTATCACTCTAATCTTGTTATATTAAATAAATGAGTGTATGGAAGCAAGAAGAACAAACAAACAAGTTTAGTTCAAACTTTATTGAAGGTCAATATGGTCGTAGCAAAAGTTTTTGGTATTGTCAGGATGTGTCAGTAACGACAGCAGCAGTGACGGGAAAATTGGTCGGTTGCTTGAAACATTGGTTGGAAGTCAGTGGCGAAGGAAGGGTAGTTTGGATAGCTGCTACGTATGTCTTCTCGGGTGATGTGAGCGATGGCTGGCTGGTGCTGTTGCTGGCTTAAGCTGCTGGTATTGAGTGAGTCGGTGATGGTTAGCTGCTGCTTCTTCTGGCTTAAGCTGTTGGTATTAAGTGAGTCGGTGGTGATTGGCTGCTGCTGCTGCTGCTGCTGGCTGCTGCTGCTGCTGCTGCTGCTGCTAACATGACGAACTTCACTGCTTGGCCGTCTAGCCTGTTCTGGTTGCTTGTCAAAAAACTAGTTGTATTTATACTCATCCAGCAGTTGTAATTATCGACATGAATGGCCCCCAGCGTTCATATGTCATTTTCATTTTAGATTTTTGTTAGTTTTCACATTTTAGCGTACAACAGGGAGTCATCTGTCTGGTGGTTGGGGGGGTGTCCATTTGTCTATATCAAGTTGAAGCTGATAAAGTCATGGATGTATTCCAGTTGGAATTGTACTTTTATAGTGTTCCATGGGTTAATTATGTGCCGGAGTGACGTCGGCTGTGATGTTAATGATTAAAATTTGATTCTTATTTTGCTGAATGACTTCCTCGTGTGGTTTTCTTTTGCTGGGATGATTTGTGAGTTATGCCGTTAACATAGACATAGAAAGAAATAGGTTTTGATGTTGTCTTGTGCGTTTTGTGTGAGCATTTAGTTTGTGTTAATGAACGGCGTTCATCTTAGCACCGCCATTGTTGTCACTATTACTGCTCCGGCTGATTTTGTGTTTTGTTTATGTAAAAATAGAGAGATATGCGATATAAAAATATGTAAAATAATTGTTTTTTGTTTGTTTATTTTTCTGTTTTTTAAGGTGTTAACACGTCACTGCCTAAAAATGTAGAATCGCATTTTAATGTGGTGACTTAGCAGATGGTGGTAATCTGCAATCTATCTATCTATATATAAAAGTGAAAATGTCCGTGTGTGTACATTTCCCTACCAAACTACTCTGTCAATTTTCAATCTAGACACTTGAGATTTGACAAAAGGGGTATTGACATTTGGGAAAATCTTTTTAATGGGTTTTCGGCCAGAAATTTGGTTGTCAAGGGGTAAAACTTCAACAATTTGACCTTCGAAAACTCTATTAAACTCCTCCGCCACTTTTGAGTCTAAACACTTGAAATTTTAAATGTAGGTTACTTGGACATGGATCAAATTTTTTAATTTGATTTGAGCCCAAAACAATAAATGTTAAGGGGTCAAAATTGGGGTCCAAGTTAAAAAAAAGTTGACCTCTGCAGTCTCTACCAAATTATTTAGCCACTTTCTGGTCTAAACATTTGAAATTTTACACGAAGGGTATTCAGAGATAAGGCAAGATTTTTAATCGGTTTGGGTCGAAAATTTGAGCTGCCAAAAGGTCAATGTTCAAAAGATTTGACCTTTGCGGTGTTTAGCAAACTACTCAGCCAATTTTGGGTCTAAATATTTGAAATTTATACATAGCGGATATTCAGACATGCGGCAAGCATTTTAATATTTTAATCAGTTTTGGGGCGAAAATTTGTCTGCCAAAAGGTCAAAGTTGAAAGAGTTGACATTTGCAGATTTTATTAAATTTTTCCGTCAATTTTAGGTCTAAACACTTGAAATTTTAGATGTAGGTAACTTAGACATGGGTAAAACTTTTTATTTTGATTTGAGACCAAAATAATAAATGTTAAGAGGTCAAAATTGGTGTCAAAGTTTTTTAAAAAATCACCTCTGCGGTCTCTACAAAATTACTCAGCCAATTTTTGGTCTAAACATTTGAAATCTGCATGAGCCTTTTCTAGTCTCACACAAAAACATGCGTTCACATTTCAAGCTATATTACTTGTCATATACATATGCACACACAAACATACGCGCCTACGTCCACACACGTACATATATTCATGTTCGCGTATATACACTCACGTTCACGTGTATACACACGCACGCTAATGTACGCACATATGGACAATGTCACTTCCCCTTTCAAAGGAAATCCACACATGCGCAAAAGACCACCGGAAACACCTATAAAAGAAAGAGCAATAAGCGGCTTCTTTCTTTTTCAGACCAGCTTCCAAGCTGGGCGGTCTACAGACCGATAGCATACCTTTTCGGCATGCGCGCGTACGCGCATACCTCATGCCACTTGCTACTATGTGGGACAAAAAGCTAACAGACCGTACATACACTTCATACGCTTTCTATCTCCATAACCTGGATTGACATTCTCACTCTTTCTCTCTCTATATATACAACTTGTCCCTGAGAACACCTTCGCGTAGCTGACTGTTAACTGATGTCAACCCTCTATCCTTTCTCTTTGTCTACACGCTGGACTATCATTCTCATTTCTACTATATTACTCATTTCTCTTCCCACGCTCGAACAAACGATAGTGAGATGAACACACATTTCCTTTTCCTTCTATACTACCAATCCCGCAACAAACGATGGTTACACCCGTGCGGACATGAACACGTGTTACACCTAAAACATTCACTTTTCAACAGTAAATAAACGAAACGTTTATCTATTCCGGCAATTGAGTCTTTGTTTCCTTCAATTCCATTCGTTTCATATTTTTCTTTTGCAACAGGATTAGGACAAATCCTACATAAAGTGTATTCACACGTAGGGCAAGTTATGAATAATACATAGGGCTGAGCAAAGCCTGGCTGAACTGCTAGTACATATATAAAAACGGTTCCGCATCCCCATGTTGACAAAGCCTTTGTCAACTGAATGGTGAAGGCAGTAAAAAAATTCCCCCAAGTTTTTTTACTTTTTTCAATAGTGAAAGTTTTTTTATCTTTCATTTTGCCAACTATTTTGGGAATATTCTGTATTGGATACAATTTTTTTTTTTTTATATTTGAATAATAAAAAAAATGTAACTATATATATTTTGTGGCTTTCTTTTAGCAAAGTCCCCACCTCCAAGCACTTGCTGCAGGCCTGTCAGACTAAAATCGATTCTTCTTCGTTATTGTAGCGAAATCCAACAGCTGAAAAAATGAATTTTCATTAAAAAAAAAAGTTAACTACTTACTATTTTTATCAATTTCAACAAAAAACAATGTCATCTACCAAATTGTCATGTCAACATTTGTAAACTATTCATGGAATATTACATAAAACTCATATTTCCATGATTCAACGAAAAAATGATTTTGCCATGTTTGTTTTGTCATGCGTAACATAAATAGAAAGGAAACAACTCATAGTTTGAATTGGACAAAGTTTGTGACAGTTTTCAAAAACGAATTACCTCCCTTGCTAATATAGTGCTCTTCAGTCATCATATATAGATGTAAGCTAAAATTGCTCATTTCTTCAAAACTATTTTCTTTAATAATTAATTTTCTACCTGATCGCTTTTCGTAATTTTTGGATATGTTTATTACTGCGACATGACAATTCAGTAGATACCATTTTTCCCTTGAAATTCAATATTTCAATTTTCAAATTTCGCTGTTATAATGGATAAAAATCCATAGGATGTGGTGATTAGTGGAGTAACCCATTTATAATTGGGGTCTATCAATTTTTAGGACCGAGGTTGTGTGTGTTGCAATTTTATTGAAGCTGAAAGTAGGAGTGTATCCATGGAACCATTAAAGGTAAATTCAATGGGATCGCCAATTAATAGAAAGGTTTCCCCAATCCACATCCTTACATCTATAATATAAATCTCAACTGTCTGTTTGTATGTATGTATGTATGTATGTTATAGTCAGGCCATGTCATATGCTACTGATACCATGTAACTCAGTACTACCTGCCTCATGGTCGGGTCACCTGCGATTAAACTGGTTCCCCCACCCGACTTGTTTGGTGAGGAGGGTGGCTAGTCTCCCTGAAGGATTAAAAACAAGACCTTCCAAAGGGCGAATGACCCATTTTTCAGGGTCAACGGCCAACTAGCACCGTGTGTGTTTGTGTGTATGTGTGTGCTGGGATGGAGAGGGCTCCCGTAAGCCGTGGTGAAGGCAACCTTTCTAGGAGAAGGAAATCTCTGATTTAGAAAACCATAAAGCGGGAGATCATTACCCACATTAAGCTAGTCTGCAGTTTAACTTGTTGTTGGCTATCTTGCTCTTGCTTGTTGCTGGATCTCAACATTTTGAACCGAGAGAGAGACTTAGCTGTCATACAAAGCTAAGACTCTGTAACATCATTTGGGATACTCCTTCAGGCATTTGTCTATAAAAATGGTCCTGTGGCGATGGAAAAGTTGTGACGTGTGTAGGCTTGAGATGATTGAAGCATGTAATAATTGATCTCAATGACCGTCTTCAGTGTCATGCCTACTTGAGTGCGTGAATTAACCGGTAGGACTAAAAAAAAAAAAAAAAAAGTCATTTTCAGGCTCATGGGATTTGTCTGAGGGAGTGGCGCTCGTCTGACAAGACGTTGCAATCATCATCATGTATGTATGTGTGTATGCCTTAAACTTTCGACAGAGGCGAGGGATTTTCACGAGATTGGTATCATTTTGAAGTTCGACTTCTCAGACGACAAATACCGAAAAATTGGCTAAAAACATTAATTCCTTCACCCTCAGCTGGGCACTTTTCTATAAGGAGGGGTCATTTTTTTTGCCGATATTTTCGAAAGCCACCCACTCTTTTCAATTGACTAGCCTTAATTTAAACCTTCGTTACTTCCGGTTTGACGATGGACACAACAGCAAAGATGTCACATATTTTTTTGGAGTCAGATTTCCTACTAGAACTTTCTTTTTTTTTTTTTTTTTTTTTGCTCAACACGGGCAGCACCGGGCAGCGCCGGTCACCCAGGCTTGTAAAGAAATAAAAATATCTTTGGAAAATAACGACATTTTTTTTTTTTTTTACATAGACGTCACCACTTATCAAGGCCAATAAGGATAAGGGTTAAAGAGTGTAGAGTAGTCAAAAGGACAATATAGTAATCGATAGTAATGGAAGTTCGGTAAATTTGTTAACTTAAGTGGAACGGCTCATCAGAAACTTGTTCACGTTGGACTTGAAGACAACCATATTATAGAAAGCTGGAAAGCAGGAAAACGGAAGACAATTCCACAGGCGTGCAGTTCTAAGGAAGAAACTTTGATCATGGAATCTATGTTTAGGTTTAGGTACAGATAAAGAGTGGGGAAAATTATTGATAATGTTTTCAGCTAGTCTAGTGTTTCTTGTGAAAGTTTGGCGAGGGGGGACCATAGATTGAAGCTCAGTCGAACACTTTCCATGAAAATAACGATAAAGCAGAGACAAACTCGCAACATCTCTTCTGTGAGACAGAGGTTGCAGCGAAGAGAAAAGGACATCTCCCACCAAGCCCCGAAGTCTATTTTGAACTCTATCAAGGCAGGACAAGTCTTTTCTAGCAGCTCCTGCCCATATGTGGCAACAGTACTCCATCCTTGGACGTATCTGGCTCTTATATAGATAGAGAATTGCATCAGCAGTGAGATATCTACTGGATCGATAGAAGGATCCGACCATTTTTCCAGCGGCCTTGGCAACAGATTTGATGTACGTATTCCATTTAAGATCAGGAGTAAAGGTCAAGCCCAGAAACCTGTCAAAACTTACATTGACATTTGACAAATAACACGAAATCACTTTATTAGCATAAAATAAACAACATTTATTTACTTGTTATGAATATTAGTTTAAATCGTTTCAACATAATTGTTTTCTTGTGCGGAATGTTAATTATGCAGGATCAGTGAAATGAAGATTTCACGAGAAATCTAAAATTATTGATTTTTTTTATGCTAAGAATGTCGCACGAGGGCTTAAAGTCCATGTGACTGTTTTTTCAGAAGAATAGTCCATAAATCCATATAAGTAAATACATTGTGTGTGTGTGTGTGTGTATGTGTGTGTATGTGTGCGAATGTGTGTATGTGTGTGTGTGTGTGTGTGCATATGTGCGTGCATATGTGTGTATGTGTGTGTTTATGTGTATGTGTGTATGTGTATGTATGTGTATGTGTGTATATGTGTGCATGTGTGTGCATGTGTGCATCTGTATGTGTTTGTGTCATAAGAACAGTAGTTTCAAATAAAATGGTCTAAAATGGCAAATCTAAATAATCTGTGTGCATGTGTGTATGTGTGTGTATGTGTGTACGTGTGTATGTGTGTGTGTATATGTGTATGTGTGTGTATATGTGTATGTGGGTGTATATGTGTATGTGCGTATGTGTGTATATGTGTATATGTGTGTACGTGTGTATGTGTGTGTATATGTGTATATGTGTGTACGTGTGTATGTGTGTGTATATGTGTATGTGTGTGTATATGTGTACGTGTGTATGTGTGTATATGTGCATGTGTGTATATATGTGTTTATGTGTATGTATGTGCGTATATGTGTATGTGTGTGTATGCGTGTATGTGTGTATGTGTGTGTGTTCGTATCATAAGAACAGTAGTTTCAAATAAAATGGTCTAAAATGCGAAATCTAAATAATCTCACTGAATATACCGTAATAATGTGAACGCATGCGTTAAGTGCCATTAAATGGTTTCATTCAATAGTTGCCATTAAATGATTCCATTAAATTGTTGCCATTAAATTTCTAAAACTTGTTGAATTTAGGGGAGAACGACATATCGCAAACACTACATTTCCTAACCTACTAAAAAAAAAAACATCATATCATCACCGAATACATCATATCGAATTTACGCCTATAGCCACGTTTAGAGAGTGAACATTGCGACAGCTATTCCAGTTATTATTAACCTCGCCAATCTTTCACGATAAACACCCGTCTAGCTGAAACCACTGTCAGTAATTTTCCCCACTCTTTATCTGTGCCTAAATCAAAATGTAGATTCCATGCACAAAGCTTCTTTCTTAGAAGTGCACCCCTGTGGAACTCTCTACCATTTGCCTGTTTCCCACCTGACTACAACTTGGATGTCTTCAAGTCCAACATAAACAAATTCCTGATGAATAGCCCCCTTAAGTAAGAGACTTTATCAAATCGCCAATATTAACTATTACTACGATACTATCACATTGATTACTGTATACGCAATAACGCTTATCCCCGAGTGGCTTCCAGGCCTTGATAAGTGGTGATCTCCATGTAAAAAAAAAACAAAACAAAAAAGCTTCCCACTGAAAGCCATGCATGTGCTTACATGCTGGCAAACACACTGCAGTGAGGTTCGGAAGGAGTGCGCTTAATTACTAGGATTACCGGGTATATACAAAGTGCACAAACAAAATGACGTTTTCTATGTTATGATCGAGCACTGAATTTTTCTTTAACAACATTTCCAAAAACATTACTTACGATAAAGTAGACCTCCCCCCCCAAAAAAAATAACCTTAAAATCATCTTCCAGAAATTCTACTGTATATGCGGTAGTTTTCGTGATATTAAGACCTTTATTATCCAATGTATTCTCTAATGTTTTTCAATGTTTAATTGTTTTGTGTGTGCATTCAATATGGAGCAGAAAGAACAAGACAGCTGGAGAAAAACACAAGTCTATGTGACGGAGACAAAAAGTTAGGCAATCCTGTTGAAAGAGAAAAAAGTCTATGTATGTGTTAGGCAGTAGTTATTGTAATGCCCCCAGCAATACAAGGGAGATAACTTCTGGTGTCATTGTAATTGGAGTTAATTTAAACATTTTTTAATGGGGACATTAGTGTATAACGATGTTATATTTAAGCTGTGTACAGTTTTGTTGTGTATATTAATGTTTTTTTTTTTTATCTTGTTTGTTGAGTAAATTTCCAATTACAGCCCTTGGAGAAATCACGTTTTTTTTTTTGTTTTTTTTTTATCTCTGAAAATCTACAAAGCAGAAACGAGCGTTCGTTTTTTTTTTTCTTCTTTTTCTTCTTCTTCTTCTTCTTCTTTTAATCAAGACTTATCCCGCTGTCTGTAGGGGAAAAGAAGTTTAAGTGAAATTAAATTTCTCTGCCCCAAACAAAATAATTTAAAAAAAAAAGGAATAAAACAAAATGACACCTCCTTCTCGTTGAAAATGCACCGCACTTATTTTTCAACAAAAATAACAAGATGAACAAGCAAAGGTTCGATCGGGAAAAGTTCTTGAGAAATCATCATGATTAGAATCTTCAAAGTAGGTGAAAAATCCTTTGTGGAATTATTAAGAATTAAGATTAAAAGGTTGGGTAGAATTGATTATTTAAGGGGACAACAAGAACGTTTACATTAGACTTGAAGGTTACGATATTGTATACATGTTTCTGTAATCGATGCTTGTGTATCGTCTAGTGGGCAGAATTATAACCACTCTTTTTTTTAACATGTTACATTAAATACAAACACTAAAAAATTATCCAATTAGGTAGAAAAAGTAAGTTATTTTGCCTTTGATAACATTTATTTATTATATATTCGTTTTTTGACAACTTTTTCGAATCTATGTGCACAGTAAAACAAACCCGATGTTTCTTACATTAAAAATTATTACACAATGAGAAGTCATTTTGAATAAAAGTTTAATTCATTACAGACCATTAAATAAGTTATAATCAAAAAAGTTAAGGTCATTGTCTAGAATCTTTCCAACTCCCAAAAAAAAAAAAAACATCTTTACAATAACGACTTCGATAAATTTTCGGGTGTGCTGAAAACGAATTTAAAAAGTGATGCAGAGAAATAGCTTTGTCTCGTTTTACGGCATATCAATCCTTTTTGGGTTATTTAATGCCGAATCCAGTTATTTTGGAAATAGTTTTTATGTTGGATCCGATTATTTTGTAGAAGTTTTTATTCTTCAAGTTTTTTGTATCGTTAATTTGTAGTGTTTGGTTTGGTTTGGTTGTTTTGTAGTGGATTTTATCGTTTTTGTTCCCTGCCCTGCAGAGCATGAATGAGTTTTGCAATGAGAGAGAGAAAAGAGTTACAGTATTAATGTTTGGTGCATTTAAAGTTAGGAAACCAGTCAGGAAGTGGCGGGGATAGAAAAGGGAAATGGGAAGAAGGAAAAACGGGGGAAAAGTGGGTTGTTGCTTTTGTTTTTGGTTTTGCAAAACATAATTAAATTTTACAAAAGGAAGTAGAAAAACAAAAACCATCAATATTAGATGCATTTCGTCTCAGGAAGCCAATATCTTCAGACAGCCTGATCTGGTAGCACTAGTTTTCATGATATGAAGAAATTACTTTTTCAAAAAGTGGGGGATCACTTTTCCATATAAATTTAACATAAAATGAGAATTCACTTTCTGGCCACCTACTGAAGGAAGGCATTTTTTTGTTTTGTTTTTGTTCTTTTGGCTAAAAGTTTTGTTTTGTTTTTTTTTCTGCTTTCATCTTTCAATATCCTTACATCATCAACGCTCTGATCCCCATCTGGCATCAATTGTGATGGATGGCTCTCGTCTGGGTGAGGCCCCGTGTTTTGACAAGCTTCTGGGTTTGACCTTTACTCCTGATCTGAAATGGAACACGTACATCAAGTCTGTTGCCAAGGTCGCTGGAAAGATGGTGGGATCCTTCTACCGCTCCAGAAGATATCTCACTACTGATGCAATTCTTTATCTATATAAAAGCCAAGTACGTCCAAGGATGGAATACTGTTGCCATATCTGGGCAGGAGCTGCTAAAAACAGCCTATCCTGCCTTGACAGAGTACAAAATAGACTTCGTGGCTTTGTGGGGGATGCCCTTTTCTCTACCCTGCAACCTCTCTCCCACAGAAGAGACGTTGCGAGCCTATCCTTGTTTTATTGTTATTTCCATGGCAGGTGCTCGTCTGAACTCCAATCTCTGGTCCCCCCTCGCCAATCTTTCACAAAAAACACCCGTCTAGTTGAATCCACTGTGAAAAATTTCCCCCACTCTTTATCTGTGCCTAAATCAAAATGCAGATTCCATGAACAAAGCTTCTTTCTTAGAACTACACGCCTGTACAACTCTGTTCCGTCTGCCTGCTTCCCACCGGACTACAACTTGGATGTCTTCAAGTCCAATGTTAACAAATTCCTAATGAACCGCCCCCTTAAGTAAACACTTCATCAAATCTCCACACTAACGTAATGTACTTGCAATAACACTTATCCCTGAGTGGCTTCCGGGCCTTGATAAGTGGTGATCTTTGTGTAAAAAAAAAAAATAAAATAAAATAAAAATAAAGACACGAAGACATTAAAGAACAAAAATAAAGAAAAATCTGTACACAGATACTTGTAATTCCTAATGTTATCAATTGTGGCCATTTCTGTACGTGTGAGCACGCATTTAAATTTGCCGCAAACAAGTAGTTTTCCAGATCTTAAGCAATGTAATTATCTATCCTATCAGTGGCGGCCATTTGTGTTCGTGTAAGCGCGTGCATATTTTTGACTCGCATGCACAAAAATATGCACGCGTTTGCATGGACATAAATGACCAATACTGATAACAAAGAAAAGTACTTTGCTTAATATCTGGAAAACTACTTGTTTGCGACAAATTTAAACACGATAATCGTTTTCAGCATACCTGAAAACCAGTTCAAGTCATGTTAAAGGTGATTGTTAAGGTGGGAAATTAAGTAAAAATTACTAAAACGGCTTTCAGGCAGCGCCAAAAATAACAAACAATTATCACTAGGTGGTCAGAAAGTTGGTGGTCATTTTACATTAAATTTATATATAAAAGTGATCCCCCTCTTTTTAAAAAAGTAATTTCTACATATCATGAAAACTATTTCTCTGTGTCATTTTTAAAGTATATATTCGTTTTCATCGCATCCGAAAACGTGTAAAATTCGTCATTGTAAAGTTTTTTTTTAGTTGGAAAGATTTTAGACATCGACCAAACATACAATAATCTCAAACATACATTCATACATTGCTACCCAAGGGCAATAACTCTATTCATTTTCGATATTTATCACAGCGAGTTATTTCCCTTAGATATTACAAAATCCAGAAGAGAAGAATTTGCATATGAAGATGTGCATAAGAAATAGATAATTATAATTACAATAGCGCGGAGAGCGGGGGGGGGGGGGGGGGGGCTTTGCCTGGTCATAAAATACACTTAAATATGATATTTTAATTTGCCCAGATTTCGTATATATTATTATGGAATCGTGATTTCAAAAGTAAAAATAAAAAATTACTTGGGTGCCATCAGCTAGAATTGAAACCAAAATCAAAACTGTAGCATTCAAAGCTGGTGACGTTACCACTGCACCAACGTGACACGCATATGAACTGATTAAAAATGAAAAATTAAAAATAAATTTAAATGAATGTACAAAATGTATAACGATTTTTTTTTTCAGTTTTAACTCATTTTTGACCCCTTAAAAACTATTCTAACCAGTTAAAGACTCATAGATGGCGGTCCAATCAAAAAAATCAAATCATTTGAGGTCCCTAGTGCCGCCCTGAGACTTTTAGTTTCGGAAGAGATAGAGTTTGAAACTATGGAGACAGACAGACAGACATATAGCCTTTTATATATTAGATTTAAGTGAAAAATCTCTTTTGATTTTGAGAACGTGGTGCAATGGGGGAAAAGGTGGCTGGTTAATTTTAATGCATCGAAAACCAAGCTTCTCTCCTTTCATCATAATCGCTCTGACCCCCAATTGAAATGAATGGTTTTCGCCTTGGGCGCCGATGCAATTCTCTACCTGTATAAGAGCCAAGTACGTCCTAGGATGGCGTACTGCTGCCACATCTGAACAGGAGTTGCTAAAAGCATCTTATCTTGCCTTGACGGAGTTCAAAATAGACTTTGTAGCCTTGTGAGGGATGCCCTTTTCTCTTTCCTCCAACCTTTTTCCCCACAGAAGAAACGTTGTGAGTCTGTTTCTATTTATTGTTACTTTCATGGCAATTGCTCGTCTGAGCTTCAATCTATGGTCAGACTTTCACAAACAGCACTCAACTAGCTACAACTACTATCAACAATTTCCCTCATTCTGTGTCTGTACCTAAATTCCATAAACAAAACTTCTTTCCTAGAACTGCTTACCTGTGAAACTTTGTTCCGCTGGCCTACTTTCCAGCTGACTACACTATGGTTGTCTTCAAGTCCAATGTAAACAAGTTCTTGTTGAGCCGTCCCCTAAATAATCCATTTCTACCTCATTTACACAACTAACTATTAATATGCTGTTGTCTCAGTGATTATTGTACACTTATTAACCCTTGTCCTCAAGTGGTTTTCAGGCCTTGATGATTGGTGATTCTTATGTAAAAAAAAAAAAAAAGTACTCTGGGTCGTGTAGTTTCAAATATGGTAATTGGGTTATGTATTTCCAACACTATAGAAAAAGTTTTGATATTTTTTTGCCACGAAATTATTGTTCAATTTTATACTGCATAATTAGAAGGGTCTTTTCCCTTTTTTTTTTTTTTTACACGGTGGTCACCACTTATCAAGGCCCGGAAGCCACTCAGGGATAAGGGTTATTGCAAGTACAGTACGTTAGTGTGGAGATTTATTGAAGTGTTTACTTGAGGTGGCGGTTCATTAGAAATTTGTTTACATTGAAGACATCCAGGTTGTAGTCAGGTGGGAAGCAGGCAGACAGAACAGAAAGGTAACCAGCCACGTCTTCCCCCACTGAACCACGTGCACCTTTTTTACTGTTGGGACCATGTCTACTTGAAACTACGTGAGGAGATGAGTTAGATGTTTGTTCACATTACATTTAAGCTTCTGCATGTTAGTACAGTCAAGGAAGCAGGAAACAGCGTGGGAATGCCAAAATCTAGCAGTCCGAGGAAAGAAACTATTAAAGTAGAAGATTTTCTGGCATTTAGATACCGCAACAGTGAAGGGGTGAGATTTTGTTTCTTAATGGGTTTGTTAGGGGATATGTACGTTGAGGGAATACAAATGCAATGTATTCATCGAAGCAAAATAAGTTGAAGTATTCGTAAAATAGGCACAGAGATGCAACATTGCAGTGATGGGACAGGGATTGGAGCTTGGTCGATAGTGTGAGCCTATTAGGTTTGATATTTTGTTTTGTACTCTAAGATTGAAAGTCTAGTGATAGATGCACCAGCCCAGATGTGGCAACAATACTCCATGCATGGACGAATGGTGGCCTTGTAAAGATACAGGATACTCTCAGGTATGAGTAGTTTCCTAGCACAGTAGAAGAAGGCCACCTTCTTTGCGGCAGCTTTTGCAATGTCTTCAATATATTTGTTCCAGTTCATGTTGCCTGTGAATGTTAAGTCAAGGAGTTTGAAGAAAGATCTTTACACGTAGGAGTCAATTTGGCAGACTAAGTCGCCATGGGAGTCAGAGGTAGCAATAGTGTCCTAACAGCCCTTTTCAGAGCTACTCCACAAACTATTAATGCGAGTCACAAACTACATGCGTACGATACACAGTCTACTATCTACTGCTGCCTGCCTCCTGGAACTCCCCCTCACAGCCTGCAACTCCAGTTCTTAAACCTGCTTCAACTCCATCTCACTTCCAGTGCATCCAGCTCACTCCTGCAGCAACAACACTTCCAGCCACTCCTGCAATCCTTGATGTGCGGCTACCAGCTTCAGTTCCTGTCAACATCCAGTTATCCGTTTCCAGTGCCCACTAACCAGTTCCAGCATCAGACCACGTTTATATGACTCGGATCAACCTGAGACACGTCACCCTGCCTCAGGGGCGCAAGAATTTCAACCTCGAAAGGCACCTGTTCTTGCTCTGGCTGATCTTAATACCCATTGCCTTCGGGCCAAGATCAAAGTGTAGTATTTGTTCTGATGCTACACTTCATTTTTTTGGTCTCAGTTAATGGAGGAGAAATCCTTCCTGACTGATACATTTTTTATTTCTAGCGAACCAAAAAGGTTCTCTAGTGAGCCAAAAAGGCATTCTGGTGCCTCTTTTTGGTGAGCTGGTTTTCCCTCCACATTAAAGACTGACCTCGTGTCTACTTGTGTCCCACAAGGGCAGAGTTAAAAACAAATAAAAGATATTGTATCATTTTTTAAACAAATATTTGTATTTGTCGTCTTTGCTTTTGCTGTTACTTCCTTGTCTTGTGTCAACCTTTTTTCAGTTGTACAGTCGATCGACACCTTCACATTTCACGCTCGGCAACACGCATCCAAAAAAAAAAAAATAAATAAAAAATAAAAAATAAAAAAAAAATGCACTGTAATGTTTCTTTTGCTTTCTACAGAAAAAAAAACAATAATAATCATTTTTTTTTTGTTTTAGTTAATTTACATGTCATCGATAACCCAATTTTGAAACTTGTTTGTTTTATGGCATATCAACCCTTTCCAGGTTATTTGATGCCAAATGAAGTGAATTGTTAAGATTAAATTATCTCCCCTTGAGTAATTACATCTTTAGAAAAGTAGAATGGGGAGAAAAGAACCCTCAAAAAAAAAAAAAAAAAAAAAAGTTAGCGATGTCTGACAGTCACAATATCCAACAGCCACTCAACATCTCTCTCCAGACGTGACAACAATTCTCCTCCTTAGAACGTGTTTAGCTCTTCTCATACAGGTAGCAAGTTGCTTGCTTCATTTAATTCTCTCCAGGCTCAGCTTGTGTCTTTCAATCGTAGGCATGCCCCTTTTTCTTCCTGATATTTACACGAATGGCTTTAGTCCTGCGATGAAATCAACTTTGAAACGTCTGAGAAAAAATAAAAATCACAAAGTGTTAAGACAAAATTATCTCCCCTTGAGCAAACCTTTTCCTTCCTGAGATTACGGGGGGGGGGGGACTGGCTCGCTTTGCCCGGTCGTAAAGTACGCTTAAATATGACATTTTAATTTGTTCAGATTTCGTATATATTATTACATTATTATAGAGTCGTGATTCCAAAAGCAAAAAAAAAAAAAAAAAAAAAAAAAGTAATTAGGTAGCATCAGTTAGAATCGAAACCAAAATCAAAACTGTAGCGTTCAAAGCTGGTGACGTTACCACTGTACCAACGTGGCACACATATGAACTGATTAAAAATAAACTAAAATGAGGTACAAAATTTATAACGATTTTTGGTTATCCTGACGCTCGGCACTCCTTTGTTTACCTTGGAAGTGACGTCACACAAATCTTATAATACGGATGGCTACAATTGTAAAAATAATTTGTTTTATTTTTCTTTCATTTTGAGCTCCTTTTTTCTCCCGTTTGTTTTTGTTTTCTACAATTAATAAACCAGTTTACAAGTAAAAAATAATTTGTTTTACTTGTATAGTTTTTTAACAGGTGCTTATGCAGTTTAATTAACCGTTTTAACATAAGTAACGTGCCGACATTAACCAAGCAGAAGAACTGTTTATTTTACACCGCCTCCCACCAAATGTAAACAGGTAATTTTAAAGAATTTTCCGATGGTAGAAAGGAAGCCCCCCCCCCCCCAAAAAAAAATCGGGTGATCATTTTACGTTAAATTATTATAGAAAAGTGATCCCCCACTTTTTAAAACTAACATTTCTTCATATCTTGGAAATTACTCGTTTGCCGTAATTGTAAACGTTATTTTCGTTTTCAGCGACCCCGAAAACCTTTAAGAGTGGTAATTTTAAAGGAATTTTCGAGGGTGGAGTAATTCATATTTACCTTTTTTTTTTAATTGAATTGTTAGGTGAAAGTACAGAATAGTTACAATACACCCTCCCTTCTCCATGTTAAATAATAGGTTTCTAAATAATAGTGTTAAAAAGTAGCTCGGGTCGTAAAGTGCAGGACTGCAGGAGTAGCAGTATCAGAATTTTTGTAGGAATTTTTGACACCCCTAACACGAAACTGCGAATACAATATAAAAATCTCGTAATTTCTCTGTTAAAAGTGGGTTATTTATTTTCTTTATGGATTATACTTCCAAAATAAACTATTACAGTTGTTTTAAAAGTAATAAATTTTTTTTTTTTTTTTTTAAAAAAACAGTAATGAATTTTCCGAACTCAATATTTTTCAATTTTTAAACTTTAAAAATCTATCAAAATTTTTCTATTGATTCTATTTTTACGATATTTTCAGGGTCAATGTAAAATTTTATGTTCTTTCCAATAAACCGAATATAATATTTTAGACAAACGTTTTTTTTTAAATTCACGCCCCCCCCCAAGTGTCACCCATTTTGAAATGTCTATTAAAAAGTAAATAATTAATTTATGTCGGGGAGTTTTATATATCACAAATTGAAGAGAAAAGGTCAATAAATAATATATTCAAATTTAAAACAAAAAAAAAATCGCTTTTTTAGAAATTTACCTGTAAAGTCCGAAGTTTAAAACCTTATTTTATAAGAACACATTGTTTTTTTTGTCTTTTTTTTTTTTTTTTTTTTTTTTTTTTAATGAAACCTTGGTCCTTGCTCCTTTAATTGAAAAAAAAATTAGGGCTTGAATTACATTTTTCGAGGAGCTTGGAAAGACAGGGGGTCGAATAATTCACGCCTCTCATTTTGAAATGTCTATTAAAAAGTAAATAATTAATTATGTCGGGGAGTTTTATATATCACAAATTGAAGAGAAAAGGTCAATAAATAATATATTCAAATTTAAAACAAAAAAAAAATCGCTTTTTTAGAAATTTACCTGTAAAGTCCGAAGTTTAAAACCTTTTTTTAAAAAAACACATTGTTTTTTTTTTTTAATAAAACCTTGGTCCTTGCTCCTTTAATTGAAAAAAAAAAATTAGGGCTTGAATTACATTTTTCGAGGAGTTATAAGCTTGGAAAGATGGGGTGGAATTATTCACTATTTTCACAAAATTTCTGACACTGCTAGTGCAGGAGTACTTATAAAAGGTAACGTCGGATCGGAAAAAGAGCTCAAAATGAAAAGAAAATAAATTCTCCGCTCAAAATAAGAAATGGGAGAAAAAAAAAAGTTAAACGGGAGAAAAAAGGAGCTCAAAATGGAAGAAAAATAAAACAAATTATTTTTACAATTGTAGCCTTCCGTATTATAAGATTTGTGTGACGTCACTTCCAAGGGAAACAAAGGAGTGCGGAGCGTCAGGATAACCCGATTGACCCTTTAGAAACAATTTTAACCGGCTGAAGACCCATAAAAGAATGGCCCATAAAAAAATTCAGTCATTTGAGGCATCTAGCATCACTCTGCAACTTTTAGTTTCGGAGGAGATAGAGTTTGAAAATATGGAGACAAACAGACATATAGCCTTTTTCATGAATGGTTCTAGTCCCGCGATGAAATCGACTTTGAAATTTCTGGGAAAAAATAAAAGTCGGTGTTAAGATAGAATTACTCAAGGGGAGATAATTTTATCATTAAAAGAAGTGGAACGGTCATGCAATTGGTTAATCAGGATTCACCAAGACACTAACAGGTGGACGAGTCTGGCGAAACAAGGCCAGTACTTGAAAATGAATATCAGGAATAATAAAAGTCCAAGGTTCGAACCCTAAAGCACATCTGCATTTATACCATACTAGCAGACCACCTGACATTGCCCGGTTGTAAAATATGCTTAAATATGATATTTTAATTAATGCAGATTTCATTTTATCGCCAAATAAAGTGAAAAAAGTGCTAGATCGTCAAATAGTGCTTCTTTTTTTTTATGTAGCACTTTATTTGGCGATCTAGCACTTTTCTTTTCGCTTTATCGCCAAATAGTGCTTGATCAAAAGTGCTAGATCGCCAAATAAAGTGGGGGAAAAGTGCTAGATCGCCAAATAAAGTGGGGGAAAAGTGCTAGATCGCCAAATAAAGTGGGGGAAAAGTGCTAGATCGCCAAATAAAGTGGGGGAAAAGTGCTAGATCGCCAAATAAAGTGGGGGAAAAGTGCTAGATCGCCAAATAAAGTGAAAAAAAAAAGTGCTAGATCGCCAAATAGTGCTTCTTTTTTTTTATGTAGCACTTTATTTGGCGATCTAGCACTTTTCTTTTCGCTTTATCGCCAAATAGTGCTTGATCAAAAGTGCTAGATCGCCAAATAAAGTGGGGGAAAAGTGCTAGATCGCCAAATAAAGTGGGGGAAAAGTGCTAGATCGCCAAATAAAGTGGGGGAAAAGTGCTAGATCGCCAAATAAAGTGGGGGGAAAAGTGCTAGATCACCAAATAAAGTGGGGGAAAAGTGCTAGATCGCCAAATAAAGTGGGGGAAAAGTGCTAGATCGCCAAATAAAGTGAAAAAAAAAGTGCTAGATCGCCAAATAAAGTGAAAAAAAAAAGTGCTAGATCGCCAAATAAAGTGAAAAAAAAAAGTGCTAGATCGCCAAATAAAGTGAAAAAAAAAAGTGCTAGATCGCCAAATAAAGTGAAAAACAAAAAGTGCTAGATCGCCAAATAAAAGCATCTTGAATTGTTTTTTTCTTTTTAATCCAAAATTAGAAAGAAAAAAAATAAACAAAATTTCTGCGGCAAAAACCGTTTTCTAAAGCAGTTCATCTGTTTATTTTTTAATTTTCCAATTCAAGATGCTTTTATTTGCCGACAACTTTTTTCAGTTTTAATTGTATTAATAGTATTGCTCATCCACGTGAGCACAATGGATAAAAGTGCTAAGTCGTCAATGACAATCTTCTGCCAGCTGAAGGTTACATCCTCAGCACACTTGATACTAAGAATATAATTACAAATTACCAAAGACTTGTACCCAGTCATGGTTGACAGAATGAGAATAAGCTACTCTCGTCAATTAAACAAAGGATTCAGTTCAAAATTATGTATGGATTCCAGAGTTTTACAAAATTCATCTGAAGAAGGCTGGAGGTTACATTGGCTGTAATCTTGCAAGAACAATAGTCGAAAGCAATAAATTGTCAATCCTCATGTAAAAAATTTTAGAAACCATTTTTTGTGTATTCATTTTTTTGCGAACCATTACAGTCATTTTCATCCTCTGGTCTTCTTCAGGGGATTAATTGCGACCGCATAGGAATGCCGAGTGTTGTAACTGTATGTCCAGTAATTGCAACAACAACTATGGAAGGCAGTAATTACTGAGGACACAGTCAGGAGACTCAGCATTTCTATCCAATCACGGGTAATCACCTGAAGAAGGCCCAAGGATGAGTTGGACAAAAGAACACCCATGAAGATGAGGATACGAGTCCACAAAAAGAATAAATAAACAAGGAGGCCTCATCTCTCAAATGATTAAAAAAAAAATAAATAAATAAAAAACAAAAATAAAAACAAAAATAAAAACAAAAATAAAAAAATTAAAAAAAGAAAAAAATTAAAAAAAACAAAAAATAAAAATAACAAAAAAAAAAATTAAAAAAACAAAAATAAAAATAAAAAAAATTTTTTTAAATAAAAAAAATAAAATAAAAAAAAAATAAAAAATAAAAAAAATAAATAAAGAAATGGTTGCATAAAAACGTAAACGAACTTTTGTGAAAAAAAAAATTGAAAAACGAATGAAATTATAGGAAATGATTTTTTAATGACATTTTGATTTTGTTAGAAAACGTTATTTTGTGCTGGTCGAGAAGAGAGCAAGCAGTCCAGCCGAGGTGGTCACCGACAACAAATAATTACTGGATATTGGTCAAGGCAAAATAAGTATTTGAAAAGATGAGGTGAAAAAAAAAAAGAAAAAGAAATTAAAACATTAAATCAAGCACATAAAAGAATACAAAGAAAGAAAGAAAAAACTAAAATAATTACAAAAAATAATTAATTCCCCCTCTCCCATATGTAAAAAAAAATAAATAAAAATCATTAATTCCCCCTCTCCCATATGTAAAAAAAAAATAAATAAAAATAATTCCCCCTCTCCCATATGTAAAAAAATAAATAAATAAAAATAATTCCCCCTCTCCCATATGTAAAAAAAAAAAAAATAAATAAAAAATAATTCCCCCTCTCCCATATGTAAAAAAAAAAAAAATAAATAAAAATAATTCCCCCTCTCCCATATGTAAAAAAAAATAAAAATAATTAATTCCCCCTCTCCCATATGTAAAAAAAAAAATAAATAAAATAATTAATTCCCCCTCTCCCATATGTAAAAAAAAATAAAAATAATTAATTCCCCCTCTCCCATATGTAAAAAAAAATAAATAAAAATAATTAATTCCCCCTCTCCCATATGTAAAAAAAAAATAAATAAAAATAATTAATTCCCCCTCTCCCATATGTAAAAAAAAAAATAGATAAATAAATAATTCCCTCTCTCCCATATGTAAAAAAAAAAAAATAAATAAATAAAAATAATTAATTCCCCCTCTCCCATATGAAAAAAATAAAAAATAAAAATAATTACAAAAATAATTTACCCCCCCCCCCCCCCAAGAAAAAAAAATCTGTATGATGCATGTATTTGTGACAAAGCAAAAATATATTCCAAACTTTGCGGAAATCGTGGAGTAGTTTTATTTTTATATAATTAATGGGAATTCGTAGACATACAAAATAATTCAAATTTGCAAGATTTAAGTTATCTCCCTTTATTTTAAATATTTTTCAAAATGGCAAACAATACAGTCCTAAGATAACAAAAACTGATTTTCTTATTTAAAATTTTTTATCAATTTACATAATTTTTGGAATATGATACCTTTGTTTTGTTACGGGTACATACATCGTACAGATTATTCATTTTTTTGTTGTTTTTAATGTAGGGAAAATTCTGGACAAAAACAGAATAGCTAAATAATATGATTTCAAAACGGTCCATAAACTGCACAAGTAGAAAAAAAAAAAAAAAAAATTCTATACTCAGCAAAACTCATGACTTGTTGCTTTAGAGTAGAAAGTTTCCTGACATCTAGGAACCTCAACAGTGAAAAGGTGTGATTTTGATGATTGTTGGATTAGTCACGAGTAGGGCTAGGACAACAGCATATTCTTTTCATTGTTTTGACTCTCGAGTGTGTATCCGTTGATATCTTATATGTTTTTATATAGTGATGTGGTTCTCAGTTGTTTAACTGTGTCCTGTTGTCATAGCGCTAGTCATGATAGGATGAGGAAGCCAAAACACATTGCATTAAAGCACCTGTAAAACATTAAAGCACTTGTAAAACAAGACAGATGCAACATTGTAACGATGGGACGGGGTTGAAGTATAGTTGGTAGTGTAGGATCTATTAGGCTTTAGACACTTTTTTTGGACAATGTTTAAGAGGGAGAGACTAGCGGTAGATGCACCAACTAGTTAGAATATGATTTCTTTTTTTGTCACGACTACAGACTTTTCGTTATTTCATATTCTTTGTTTTTGCTCTATCATTATTTTCATGGAAAGTGCTCGTTTTGGTTTTATGGTCCCCAACCCCTTGCCAGTCTTTCACAAAAAACACAAGTCTAACTACAATAATATTTACAATTTTCTCCACTATCTGTGCCTAAATCGAAACACAGATTCCATGAACAAAGTTTCTTTCCTAGAACTGCCTGTGGAACTCTGTTCCGCTGATCACAATGGAAATCAGTTCCTGTTGAGCCGTCCACCTAAATAATCAAATTATTTCCAACGCTAACAATTACCATGCGGTTGGCTCTATGATTGATGGCTAGCGTACACTCATTAAATCTTATCCTCAAGTTGTTTCAGGTCTTGACAAGTGGTGACTCCCTTGTAAAAAAAAAAATCCGAGCATGTGAGATTTCCCTCCACGAGTGAAAAATTTACTTTCACCATGACTCATGTTTGTACAAAAATTTAAAAATTCAATTGCAAAAAGGGATAGTCTCACATTGCCACATTGAAGAAATTGCATTATAATTCAAAGTTGCAAGAACAGCCTTGTAATGCCTATGATTTCTCATTAAGCACTTTGTTAAAAAAAAAAAAAAAATTATCAATATATGTGACTTTTGGAATATGACGTACATGATATAGCTTTTTTTTCTGTATCTTGCACGTAGCCATGTTTAATTAGGTTGAATTTGACACGTACTAATAAACTTTACTTTAGTGACAACTTCATTGCACCAAAGAGGATTGAAATGTTTTTTTTTTGTTTTACTTTCAGATATGAATTTTCGTTGTCTGATACGTTTTGTGATCTTCTAGTTAAAAACCAAAGAGCTAGCAATCGTTTTTTTTTTAATAGAAAAAGTTAAAAGCAAAGTCGCTAAATAAAGTCTTGAGGTAATATAAAAAAAAATAATTGTGTTAAAAATGTTTCTGATGTTAAATATTATTACACGAGAAGTTAAAGTCAAGTTAAAATTTATTTTATCCATTTAAATTCAACACAATTCCACCCATGTATGGAGTACTGTTGTCACATTTAGGCTGGTGCATCTGCTACTTGTCTCATTCCTGCACAGGGTTCAAAGGAGGGTCGCCAACCTGATAAGTCCTGAACTGTCCGCTAAGCTTCAACCTCTGTCCCATCAATGAAATGTTGCATCCCTCTGCTTGTTTTACAAGTATTTTAATGGTGAATGCTCCGACGAACTACAAGCCCTTGTACTCCCTCAACGTAAATACTGCTGACAAACCCGACAAGATCCACCTCTACAATGTAGCGATCCCTAGATGTAAGAAAGCCTTCAACTCCAATAGTTTCTTCCCCAGAACTGCAAGATATTGGAACTCCCTTCTGGGATTCTGCCTTCCCAAGTGTACTGACATGCAGAAGTTCAAATGTAATGTGAACAAGCATGTTGCTGCTCATCTCCCTACATAATATCCCCGCTCCTCAAGTCCCTGATTGTAGCCTCCTACATCACTGTACCTTGTTTGTGGTGAAAATGGAAAAAAAAAATTAATATGTAAGCATTAAAAATGATTCTTATGTCAAATATTTATACAAGAAGTCATTTCAAGTTAAAATTTATTTTATCCATTTAAATTTGAGAAATGCACCATTCAAATATGTAAGCATTATAAATGATTCTTATGTCAAATATTTATACAAGAAGTCATTTCAAGTTAAAATTTATTTTATCCATTTAAATTTGAGAAATGTACCATTCAAATATGTAACCATTAAAAATGATTCTTATGTCAAATATTTATACAAGAAGTCATTTCAAGTTAAAATTTATTTTATCCATTTAAATTTGAGAAATGCACCATTCAAATATGTAAGCATTAAAAATGATTCTTATGTCAAATATTTATACAAGGAGTCATTTCAAGTTAAAATTTATTTTATCCATTTAAATTTGAGAAATGCACCATTCAAATATGTAAGCATTAAAAATGATTCTTATGTCAAATATTTATACAAGAAGTCATTTCAAGTTAAAATTTATTTTATCCATTTAAATTTGAGAAATGCACCATTCAAATATGTAAGCATTAAAAATGATTCTTATGTCAAATATTTATACAAGAAGTCATTTCAAGTTAAAATTTATTTTATCCATTTAAATTTGAGAAATGCACCATTCAAATATGTAAGCATTAAAAATGATTCTTATGTCAAATATTTATACAAGAAGTCATTTCAAGTTAAAATTTATTTTATCCATTTAAATTTGAGAAATGCACCATTCAAATATGTAAGCATTAAAAATGATTCTTATGTCAAATATTTATACAAGAAGTCATTTCAAGTTAAAATTTATTTTATCCATTTAAATTTGAGAAATGCACCATTCAAATATGTAAGCATTAAAAATGATTCTTATGTCAAATATTTATACAAGAAGTCATTTCAAGTTAAAATTTATTTTATCCATTTAAATTTGAGAAATGCACCATTCAAATATGTAAGCATTAAAAATGATTCTTATGTCAAATATTTATACAAGAAGTCATTTCAAGTTAAAATTTATTTTATCCATTTAAATTTGAGAAATGCACCATTCAAATATGTAAGCATTAAAAATGATTCTTATGTCAAATATTTATACAAGAAGTCATTTCAAGTTAAAATTTATTTTATCCATTTAAATTTGAGAAATGCACCATTCAAATATGTAAGCATTAAAAATGATTCTTATGTCAAATATTTATACAAGAAGTCATTTCAAGTTAAAATTTATTTTATCCATTTAAATTTGAGAAATGCACCATTCAAATATGTAAGCATTAAAAATGATTCTTATGTCAAATATTTATACAAGAAGTCATTTCAAGTTAAAATTTATTTTATCCATTTAAATTTGAGAAATGCACCATTCAAATATGTAAGCATTAAAAATGATTCTTATGTCAAATATTTATACAAGAAGTCATTTCAAGTTAAAATTTATTTTATCCATTTAAATTTGAGAAATGCACCATTCAAATATGTAAGCATTAAAAATGATTCTTATGTCAAATATTTATACAAGAAGTCATTTCAAGTTAAAATTTATTTTATCCATTTAAATTTGAGAAATGCACCATTCAAATATGTAAGCATTAAAAATGATTCTTATGTCAAATATTTATACAAGAAGTCATTTCAAGTTAAAATTTATTTTATCCATTTAAATTTGAGAAATGCACCATTCAAATATGTAAGCATTAAAAATGATTCTTATGTCAAATATTTATACAAGAAGTCATTTCAAGTTAAAATTTATTTTATCCATTTAAATTTGAGAAATGCACCATTCAAATATGTAAGCATTGCTTAAATAAAATCCATCATGGCTGCCTTGCATGGGCAGCATCTAATTTATTTCAATTATCTATCACTTAAAAAAAAAAAATGCTTAAAATGGAAGACAGAGTTATTTCCCTTTGTCATTTTTTTTTTTAAATCCAAAAATAGAATAGAAAAAGAAACGGTGCTTATGTATTATAATCGGATATCTAAATAAAAATGTATTTTCATTAAAAATAATAAAAACACTGTAATTAAGTTTCATGTCGAAATTATAAGAACTCCAAAATTACAAAATTAAGTAGAAAAAAAAAAATTAAAATTTATCAAATAATGCAGTTTAGCGGTTTAACCAATTATATGACAAACTGACTTATCTCCCTTGCTTTTTACTTATAAAATTAGATGACAGACCGATATCTTACAAAATGAATAAATGAAAATAAATAAATAAAATAATATAACAACACGAAATAACCGGCAGATTTGCCGTTTAGTTGTACAAATACCCTCCAACCCTGTTATCAAAAAAAAGGGACACGTTGTGTCGTCACCAATAAATATCCAAAGTTTGTTTACGTATAATTTATTGTAGATTAACCACATTGTTTTACAAATGAAATGATTAAATGTGTTTTATTTAATAATTTAAAAATTTTATTGTAAAATTAAAAATCATAAACATTAAACAATACAAATAATACGTTGTTTAACAAATAAAAAAAGAAATGAAAAATGAAGTTTTAAAATGATTAAATATGTTTCATTTTATAATTAAAAATTTTTATTTTATAATTAAAAATTTTTATTGTATAATTAAAAATTTAAAACATTGAACAATGCAAATAAGATTTTGATTTTACATTTTATATTGTTCTCGGATGCATAGGATGATGCGTCTCCACAATAATTCAATATTTAACTTCATCTTTCATTATTTCTTTTCGAGAACAAAACAAACATTTTATTTATATTGTTTAATGTTTTTATTTTTAAATTATAAAAATAAAACACATTTAATTATTTTAAAACTTCATCTTGCATTATTTCACTTTTTTTTATTTGTTAAACAACGTAATTTTAATTAAATTTTAATCACAGGATTACATTTTCAATAATCACGTAAATATAAACAAACTTTTACGATATTTACACCGGTGTCGACCCAACGTGTCTCTTTTTTTGATAACAGGATTCCAGGCTATTTGTACAACTAAGCAGCAATTCTGCAAAATAACCAACTCTGTTAAAATGGAGTCGACAAATGAACTTTAAAAAATGTTGTTTTAAGCAAAAACAATATCATCATGTCAAAAAACAATATTATCATGTCAAAAATGGTAATACATAAAAAAATAAAAAAGTACGAAAATTTGTTGAGTAGAAAAACTGCTTTTGTGTTTTTAGTAAAAAAAAAAAAAATGTCTTGATATATGGTACAAACATTGGATGCCTTTAATAAAATATTATAAAACTTTGGATGTGTGTTTAAAAAAGATTTCTTTTAATATGTATTTTTAAGCAAAAAGAACAGTACTTAATTGTCATGTTGAAAATAGTAATATATCCAACAATCACAAAAATTCGAGTAGAGTTATTTCTAGTTAAGAGTAATTTTTGAGGAAAATTGCATTTTTCGTAGATAATTTAAAGTAGACCATGAAGAGTGCAGAAACAGGGAACATAACTTAGAAAACATTTTACATTACATTAACGTCAAAGATCAAGAGTGTAGTATCTGTTCTTCAGATGCGGCACTTCCATTTCTCGTTCTCTTTCGGTGGAGGAGAAATCCTTCACGACTGAGACAATTTTTATTTTTGTACCTTTTCTCCACGTTAAAAAACGACCCTAGTGTCTAACTCTGTCCTGTGGGGAGGCATTGTAAATAGGTACATTAACGTCAAAGAAAAAAGTAAATCGTAAGCTAAACGTTTTGGTTTCGATTCTTGGTGGTGGCGCACGAGTCATTTTTTTTTTTTTTATCTTTTTAAATCATACTATATATTTTTTGGGGGGGCGGGGGGGGGGTATAAATACGAAATCTGCATTAATCAAAATATCATATTTAAGCATATTTTACGACCAGGAAATGCCGGGCAGCCTGCTAGTATATATAAGCAAAAATTAGGAAAATTCATTGAGTAGAAAGTTACTTTTTTTTTTCAGTAAAAAACACAAAAGCAGTTTTAGTTTATATTCATTAAGCATGTTCTATGTTCACACCTAGCTTTTAGAAATAATAATTTAGAATTTGAGTTCTTATTCAAAATTCAACCTAATTAATTCATGAAATACACAGACAAAAAGACAAAATAGGGAAAAAAAAACAAAAAAAAAAAACATTGAGAATTCCAGAGCTGCCAAAAGTAAAACCAAGGTTTGTTTTCTGTTCTTTGTAGTTACATAGAACAAAACAAAAAAAATAGATAAAAAAAATAAAATCACAAGGGTTAATGGTTAGCTTGGGAGTTGAATCATGAAAATATTAAAAACCTCCACATATTACTCAAAACAGCCAACAATTCTTTGTCAGGAAGGTCACTCATGAAATGCATGGACAAAAAGACAATAGAAAAAAAAAAGGCATTGAGAAGTCCAGCGTTTCTGTTCTTCATGGTTACATAGAACAAAAAAATTAGATAAAAATTAAATAAAAATCTAAAAAATAAAAAAAAAAATTTTAAATATAAAAATTTTTTTTTTTTAAATTAAAAAAGACGAAAATCAATTTTGAGAAAAAAAGGATACAAAGTTGCGTTCAAACTTTTCAGGAGAAAGAATGAAATGACAATCAGCAACGTGAGATAGAGGGCGTTGTTGTAGAAAATGGAGAAAGTTGTGGCTTCATAATCGGCAACCTCGTTTTTCTTCCAGAGAATTCTGTGTTGGGGAAAGGAAAAGAAATAAAAATGAGAAAACTTAGAAATTCAAATCGAAAACAATCAAGTATCCTTTTTATTCAAATTTGTGGCATCAGGAAAGCGACACTAAATCCAGGTTGATGATCGACAATATCTGCAACAGGGGTTAAATTTACACACAAAAGTGACAGAAAATTGTAGGAAATTTGCATAATTTGTATCCACAGATCATTTCAAGATTTTATAAAATTTTTAAACATTGCAACAAAAAAACTTTGAAGATTCAGATGGTTATATTTACAACCATCTCGCTAGGCAACTTATGGACTAATTTGCATATTTAAATTTCATTTTAAAAACTAAGTAAAAACCTCATAAAAAAAAAAAAAAGACGGTAAGGAGGATTTATCATGACATGAAGTATTATTTGAAATTCAAATCGGAAATATCCCATAATTAAGCATCCTTTTTATTTCAATTGGTGTTTTTTTAGGAAAGCAACAATAAATCTTGGTTTGGCTTGCCGGTCGACAATATCAGTATCAGACAGAGGTGGAGGTACAAACATAAAGTGGTTCGGTTGATGTGGCTTGGGTTTTATTACAATAGCAATACCAGACACCCCCCCCTTTTTTCTTTACATCGATGAAACTCAAATTGAGAATTATTAAAAAAAAAACAAAGAAATATGGTCTTTAATTTTTTAAAATCAGTCCATTAGAACTAGAGCTATGACACCATTCAAAGTATCAAACGTGTGGTTCACTGGACATTTTGGCTTAAGTCAGTCCTATTCAAATGCATGTAAGCTTGTAACTGAAAATGGAAGGAAATTTGCATAATTTACAGACTAACCCATCTTTAAAAAAGCTGTATCTTCAAATCTTAAGATAAAATTTGGAACATATGAAGGTTCACAGCTTTATGACCATCTCACTTGGTAACTTGCATACTAATTAGTATATGTAAGTTTCATTCATTCAAGTCAAGAGAAAGCGCCAGAGAAAAAAAAAAATTATATAAATATGTTTCCACAAATGACGGCGGGGTCCTTAACAAATTCGTCCACGCAATTCCGAACACCACCGCTGAATCGACACACCACACCACAAACAAATACCGTTGAATCGACACATACATTCCCAAGCAGGACTGTACAATCTCACCGAATCAACATTATTTACTCCCCCAAATAGATCTCGATATAAAATAGAGATGTCAGCTTTCTCAACAATAACTACATAAGATTAAACCATGAAATACCTAAACATCAATTAAACTTAAACATGGATTCCATGAACAAAGTTTCTTTCATAGAACTGCACGCCAGTGGAACTCTTTTCTATTTCCCTGCTTTCCATATGGACATCTTCAAGTCCAATGTGAATAAGTTCTTGATGAACCATCGCCTTAAATAATCCAATTTACCAAATCTAAAGTAGCTGAGCAGCAGCTTAGTTCCCACTAGTTTTGACAAATAACAGGGTCCTGAATAGAAACGTGTGCTCTATCTACACCATCCTGGACCAGAGATTAAGTGAAAATTCCATGTGCAGAGTTTTTTTTCCTAGAGCTGCTCATCTGTGGCACATAATACAACGAAGCTGCTTCCTGGCTGACTATGATATGGTTGTTTTCAAATTCAACATGAACAGGTTCCTTAAAAGCTGTCTAAAATAAATTAGCAAATTTCCATTACGACACACATTAATACTTATCCTTGAGCGGCCTCCAAGCCTTGATGAGTGGTGACTAAATGATGTAGGAAAAAAAAAAAAAAAAAAAAAAAAAAAACTTTTTTTTTTAAGAACAAGGTTAATGCCAGATGAAAAAAAAACAAAAAAAAAACACTCAAACATTTTTTTCTCAACATTCAAGTCAGAGATGCAAGCTGGCAATTTGTGTAGGAGCCGTTGCTTTTTTTTTCTAAGCCAAAAAAAAAATAAATAAATAAATAAAAAAAATAAACCTCTCATCTTTTTCTTTTTTGTTCATCTTTTTATCTTCTGCAAGTTTCTTCATCATTTCCATGCTGACAGCAGCCTCTCTTTTTTGGGCAACCCTATAAAGATTGATAGAAAAAAAAAAAAAAAAAAAAAGTCAAACACACCTGACAAAAGGAATTATAACAGATACTTCAGCTGACACAAGAACGCGATACATGTAAAATATTTTATACAGATATTAAAAATTTATAAATCATATAATTATAAAATAAATATTTAATAATAAAACAAGCCGAGCATGCGGGATCCTCCTTCACGGGTGAAAAATGTACTTTTAGCATGACTAATGTTTGTGCAAAATTTTTTAAAAAATACGAAACGTGATTATTGAGAAACGTGCGAACAAATGAATTGATGAACGATTCGGGGAGCAATTTTACACTTCTAATACCTCCTAGTGGGGGCAACCAGAGTTATCCTGGAAAATCCGCTGGCAAAAATTTACTTTCACCATGACTAATGTTTGTACAAAAATTTTAAAGTCAAAGGCGTGGTTATTGAGAAAAGTGCAAACAGATGAACAGTAGTGAATTACTAAGGCTAATCACTCCTTTGTCGATGGAACCAATAAATCTGGCAAAACTAATCTCATCCACTAGAAAGGCATTAATTACCATTTTATTTGGTCGAGCTCATTGCTCAGACCAATGTGACTCTCCTCAAGCTTCCTAGTCTTCCATCAGTTGCTCCTATCTTCAGGATCACAGTTGTCATCATGTACAATCTGTACGTGGATCTCGGTCGTCCTATGCTTGTGTGCCAGCGTTGGGGAGTCCACAGCAATACATTTCTCACCAGTTCTTACTTGCTCCTCTGGCAATGACTGGCAAATTGTAGACCTTGCTCCCTAATGGTAGTAAATATAGCAGGTAGGTTGCCATAAAGTTGCTGCTTCGTGAGATGATCTTATCAGGATATATTTACACTTGGATGCTATGAACAGTGTGAAGTGACGTCTAACTTTCTTTCCCATCTTTTGATGAATGTCCAGATTGTAGCACCGTAAACAAGGACAGACTCCACCACTGCTCTGAAGAACTGCCTTTTCAGTTTGTCAGTTAGAGCAAACCAATGTTGTATATAAGTTTAAATGCCTTCTAGGAGAATGTAACTCCCATAATAATAATAATAATAATACACACATTGGATATACAACAACAACATTATCCCGCCGGCTTACTATGCATTTAACTAACACCAGTGCCATACATCAACATTTACGTAACTGCCCCCCCCCCTCGGATGCCTCCTTTCAGTCTCGAAAAACAAAGGATACTCCCTGCAGGGGCAGCTGTGTATGTAATTGTGAGGCAAGGGTTGCGCAATCTCCAACCACACCTCTCCTGAATTGGCATTGTTTGAGTCCAGTGGCAAGGAGAAGTCCATGACAATTAGAAACAATGCCGAGATAAGCGGAGAGCACATACAGCACCTGGAAGTCACAAATGGTCATCCATTTAGTACTGATCAGGTTCAACGTTGCTTAACTTTGGTGATCCAATGTGTCAACGTGATTATGCCGTACATACACCCCGTGCCAGAATTTTATGCAAATCGATATTTTTGTTCTAACTCCAATAGTTTTCAATGAAAATTTGTGAAACTTTGCACGTTATACGGCAACGCTAATGCATGCACAGATATAAAATTTTAAGCTGATCTGCGCAATAGCGAACAAACGGCAGCCATTTTGATGACTTGGAGAGGGAGGAGTAACTATTCTGTACTTTCACATAATGAAAGATATTGTGAAAATTGAATTTAACTTGAAAATATCTAAAAGATAACACGATCTGTATAATTATCGAGAGATGTATGCAGAAGAAAAGACTTTGATGACATCGCCACGGTGAATGAACGGATGAGAATTCTTGGGTTAGATGCAGAACAGTTGAGGTAGCAGGTTCAGTTCATAGGAGAAGACAGAAAAACATGAGCGGATGAAATAAAAATGGATACAAAAGATAAATAAAGACCTGGCCAGAGATAGGTTAGTTCCGAAGTCAATTTCTTCAAGCCATCCAATGCATGGCAGCAATGATGCCTCCATTCAGTCTCAAGAGACAAAGGATACTCCCTGTTAAAGCAGCTGCACTTATAATTGTGAAGCAAGTGTTGCACAATCACAGCCACACCTTTTCTGAAATAGCACTGCTCAAGTCCAGTGACAGGGAGAGTTCCAGGACGACTGGAAACAATGCAGAGATAAGCAGAGATTACATACAGTATTGGGAATTCCCAGATGGTCACCCATTTTATTACTGACCAGGCTCAACATTGCTTAACTTCGGTGATCTAACGGGAACCAGTGTGTCAACTTGATTATACTGTCCTGGCAGCAGGTAAAACATACTATGTCTCAGTTCATCATCAATTTAATATCTGTCCGGCAGCAGGTAAAACAGACATTAAGCTGATGATGAACGGAGTCATATTTTCCGTGCAATAGTTAACCTATTACGACTTTAATTTAATAAAATAAACTGTCTACTGTTCTTTTGTTGATCAACTTGTGGGAAGTCATAACAGCGGTCCTCCAAACACGTGGCTAGAAATGCATCAATTGTCAAAAGGTCACAATCTAATTTCTTAACTCGGGATGCTTTTATAAAGCTTATCTTCCCCATTTTCATGTGTGCGGCAAGATTTTGCGAGACCACAGCTAATAAAACCACAGGCGCCATCTTTAATCTCTTTTTATCGCTCGACACACACACGTGGTAAGATTTCTGTTTTCTTAAGACAACATCGACTAAAGGAGAATCTAGTAAGCAGTGTGATGTATGCAGGTGAAAGCTGAGGATTGAGGACGTGTTGCATAGAGCGAAATGATAGGAGACGTCATACGAGTCTTGAAGAAAGGTTTAAATCTGAGTTTGTACAGATTTTTCAATGTCTGTTTTTGAGGACTTTTCGAAGTTTTTCAAAGCCTTCTCCAGACAAAATTCAAGGTTTCAAAGCAAAATTTGGGGTTTGTTTTACAATCCACAGCAATTCAAAAAGTTCAGGTCGTCATTCGAGAGTCCAGACTGTGCAAAGAAAGTTTATTTTTAAGGCTGAGTGGTGGGGGGGGGCATTTTTAGCTATTGCGGCTGCCACTACTACTCCTCTTTTGTGCTCTCACAAAAAATTAAATTATAAATGAAAACAAAAATAGAGGGAGCATTTAACCCCCACAAAAAAAAAAAAGGGGGGGGGGCATAACTCTTGTATCTTACTACTACCATGGAATTTCAGAACATTGGTTTTTAGTTTCAATATTTAAAAAACATTTTAATGGTATTTCTATTAACACGCATATGAACTGATTAAAAATAAACTTAGATGAATGTAAAAAACATATAGCGATTTTTTTTTTTTTACCCTATAAAATCTATTTTAACTGGCTATTTTTTAAAATTTTTGTATTTTATTGTTTGTTGTTATTCTTAAAATTATTTATCGATGGTTTTTGCTTTTAAAATTATTTATCGTTGATGTTTAATGTTTTTTTAATTGTTTGTTTCTTAAATTCATATTCCGTTTTATCAGTATTAAATTGTATATTGCTTTAAAATTACTTAATTTTACATAGATAATATTTATATTGAATAAATTACTTAATTTTACATAGATAATATTTATATTGAATAAATTACTTAATTTTACATAGATAATATTTATATTGAATAAATTACTTAATTTTACATAGATAATATTTATATTGAATAAATTACTTAATTTTACATAGATAATATTTATATTGAATAAATTACTTAATTTTACATAGATAATATTTATATTGAATAAATTACTTAATTTTACATAGATAATATTTATATTGAATAAATTACTTAATTTTACATAGATAATATTTATATTGAATAAATTACTTAATTTTACATAGATAATATTTATATTGAATAAATTACTTAATTTTACATAGATAATATTTATATTGAATAAATTACTTAATTTTACATAGATAATATTTATATTGAATAAATTACTTAATTTTACATAGATAATATTTATATTGAATAAATTACTTAATTTTACATAGATAATATTTATATTGAATAAATTACTTAATTTTACATAGATAATATTTATATTGAATAAATTACTTAATTTTACATAGATAATATTTATATTGAATAAATTACTTAATTTTACATAGATAATATTTATATTTTATATTGAATAAAGTTCAGTTTCAGTATTAATCGAACTGTTTCTTTTTCTTCTTAAAAATGTTTTATTGCTCCTTTTTCAAATGGCCCTCATATAGTCTGACAGTCTGACAAATCTTACCTACATTGCCTGCAGGCATTCTCAGTTAACAGGCCTTCTTCTTACTCTCGGTGGCCATGATTTAACCCCACAAAAAAAAAAAAAGGAGGCATAACTCTTGTATCTTACTATGCGATTTAAAAACATTGGGTTTTAGTTTCAATATTTAAAAAATATTTTAATGGTATTTTTTATTAATACCACTGTACCAACACATATATGAACGGATTAAAAATTAAAAATAAACTTAGATGAATGTAAAAAACATATAGCGATTTTCTTTTTTGTTTTTTTTTTACGCTATAAAAACTATTTTAATCGGCTAAAGACCCAGAAAAGAACTTTGAATGCTACAGTTTCGGTTATGATGGCACCCAAAATACTTTTTTTTTTTTTTTTAATTTTTGAAATCACGACTATAATATATATACAAAATCTGGACAAATTAAAATATCATATTTAAGCGTATTTTACGACCAGGAAAAGCCGGGAACAAATATCACGAGAACTAAATGTTTTGGATTCAATTCTAGCTGATGGCACCCGTCAATTTTTTTTTGTTATCACTACTACAATAAATATGAAATCTGTATAAATTAAAATATCATATTTAAATGTATTTTACGACCAGGCAATGCCGGGTGGCCTGCTAGTAGACTAAATAATTAGCAGCGAAGGGAGAGAAAAAGAAAGAGTACTTACTTGTGTTTCAACACAAACTTAACATTTTTGTATGCAAACGCAACCAAATAACTACTGAGGAAGGTCCCCAACACAAAAAGTATGGCCGACTCGTATGCATCCATTTGATGAATTCTCCAAAACAACCCTGCAAAAAGGGAAAGTATAAATTTAGGGAAAAAAAAATAAGCATATGACGAGAATAATCACGTTCGTTGACAGTTTTTTTTTTGTTTTTTTTAACTATTTTTTTTTCAGACTAAAAACAAGGCACAGTGCCACCAAGTCGTAAGGGGCTACTATTTAGGACCAGATTTGCCATGATACTATGTAGGGAGTTGGGCAGCGAGATGTTTGTTCACATTACACTTGAACTTCTGCATATTAGTACAGTCAGGGAAACAGGTGCCTGGGAAGGAATTCCAAAGTTTAGCAGTTTGAGTAAAGAAGTTATTGGAATAAAAGACTTTTACAGTATCTAAGGATCTCTACAGCATAGGGGCGGGATTTTGCTGCGTGTCAGGTTTGGGGAGGGGGGGGTATTTACATTGAGAGGATACTAGTGTTTTGAGTTCGTTAGAGCATTTACCATTAAAGTACTTTTAAAACAGGCACATTGATGCTACATTTTGGTGATGAGGCAGAGATTTCTCGTTAGATCACCAAAGGTAAGGTTCAGTATAGTCAGTACTAAAATGGGTGACCATGTGAAAATACCAGGTGCTGTATGTAGGAGAACGTTGACACCTCCCCGCTAAAACCGAAGAAAAAAAAAAAAAGGACCTAACATAATCATCTCCCCTGACCGGGATAGATATGCGACTAGGGACAGATTGTGAATTTAATAATTCACCCTTGACATTTCCTTCTTTGGAGGAAGCTGGTTCAACCCATCCAGGGTGAATGCCACTGGCTATATAATGAGAAATGCTTTGAAAAATCTCTACAGATTTTTTTTTATTAGTGATCTTGGCTTCTTTCAGCATATCTTATTTTCATCAATGACATCTTCAACTTAGAACAAATATATATTTAACAAAAAAACAAAAAAACAAAAAAAAAAATACTCAACATAAGTTTATAACTATAACAAAAACATGTAAAGTCATCTAGGACATCGTAACGCAACGCTTAATGCACTCAACCATAGTACATATGGTCAGAGGTTCAAATCCTAGCACAGTCAAGTTACACTGACAATCAGTAGAACTGTAAAACGCATTTTAAATTACTGTTTTATATATTATATAATCTATAATATAAATCTCACCTGTCTGTTTAAATGTATGTATGTTTGTATGTTTGCCTAAAACTTTCGACAGAGGTGACGGATTTTCACGAGATCGGTATACTTTTGAAGCTCGACCCTTCGGATGACAAATGCTGAAAAATTGGCCAAAAACATTAATTCCTACACCCTCAACTGGGTAGTTCTCTACAGGGAGGGTCATTTTTTTGCTGAAATCTTTTGCAAGTCATTCAACCCTTGATATTGCAGAAAAGACGTTATTTCGACTGCCTGTGACATCACAACCACAGTTGGCACTTCAATAAAACCGTTTGTTTTTTTCACCTCTTTTTCCTCTGACGCGTTACGGGTTGGAGCCTGCTTACTATTACTATGTTTTTTTGCTTTTTTGTTCAACCAACACCCTAACACACCTTCACTTTTCAACCTTCACGTCATGGGTTCGTGCCTGCCTGCCTTTTTTTGCTCAACACACACATCCAAACACACAAGATCCCTGAAACAGTGTTTCATGGTAAACAACTGATGATCCCTTGAAAAATAAATTATTGGTATTATAGTAAATTCGAGAGCGAGTTGATGCAGTGATTAAATGACTTACTGACTAGATGGTTTTCTAACGAATGATAATTTTTTTTTTTTTTGTATAGTTTTAAAGGTTAAAAACTTAAAGACTATATATATATATATATATATATATATATATATTAAATTTTAGTCCTTCAATGAATTTAAAAATTTATCACGTGAAATGTTTGAATTTCAAATCAAAAGATCTTTATTATTCTATGTAAGACAAAGAATACGTTAGAAATATTTTAACTCCTTATCCTATAGGGTTTCGATGTCCATCATCTCTTCAGAGGTTGGTTGGTTGTTTTTGTTTTACGGCATATCAACATTTTTCAGGTTATTTAATGCCGAATCTAGTTATTTTGAGGAACGATTTTTAATGAAGTATATTTGTTTTTTAAGTCGGATTCTATTCAACCCATAGTTGGGACCCTAACAGGTACTACCACTCCAGGTCAGAGTGGACCCGGGAGCAATGGCAATTAAAGTGTGGCTCCACACTCCCCAAGGCCCGCAAGGTGGGGCCTCACCATCAGATATAGTTTAACGTCATATTCAGGACCATCTCTTCAGAGGAGAAAATATTAGCAAATAGTTATAATGGTTTACACCGAAGGTTAAAATATTTCTAATGTATTTTTTGTCTTGCATAGAATTAAAAAAAAAAAATCTTAACCCTTTACCGTCATAAATTTTTTATGAATTTATGCTCGTGACTCACGAAAAGAAAAAAAAAAAAAACATTACCAAAATCGCAGCTGTAAGGTGGCACACCCGCACATGATGGAAGTGGAGGCCCTAAATATCAGAAAGTTTTCTTCTCTTATAGCTTCTTCCCTAGAAAGGCTAGGCATTGGAATTCCCTTCCTGCTACCTGCTTCCCTGACTGTACTGATATGCAGAAGTTCAAATGTAACGTAAACCAGCATCTTGTTAATCTTTTCTAGGTACCAATTAGTAACCCTTACGTTCAAGTGGCAATATGCCTTGTTATGGGCGAGAAAAAAAAAAAAAAAAAAAAATGGACCATGCTGAAATAATGTTATTTATTATTTAAACCCATTCATAACATGGTGTGGGCGTTTTTGTGAAGTATTCTGTACTTTCACCCAACAATAAACAAAAGAGTAAAAATTGAATATATATATATATATATATATAAACGACAAAACGGCCGCATGCGTTTTTGTATGTCCCGCAAAGACTTTTTTTGCAGGGGTTTTCGGGGGGGGGGGGGGGTTCTATTCTTTAGAACTTTTTATATACTCCCTAGATCATAATATCTACGATTTGCGAACGGACGTCGTGTCTAGATTTATTTTGATCAACTTTTATAAAATTCACGCTATTTCTTCCTCTCACGTATTTGTTTGGCTTTTTTATATAGAAGCAAAACTAAATCGAAAGCACCTACCTGGCCTTTCGTGCCAGGACGTCCAGAAAGCAATCAGCTTTGATCAATGTCGTGGAAACAATTGCTATTCATTTGGACACTCCCTTTTTGTGGGGAGCTGGTTTTTCCCCCCACATCATGGCGAAACAAATAAATGAAACGGCGGAAAGCTGAACTGGCCTCCAGCCAACGTTCGTTTCTGCAAGTCAACTTTCTGATTGAAATTGCTAAATTTGAAAGCTTTTCACTTCCTAGTGTAGCGGTAAAATGTCACGTTTTCTTTCACTTTCTTTTCCGCCTTCGGGTTCGTCATAGTTTTCTTTTACAAGACTACAAACACCCAGGCAACGCTAGGTACCCCTGCTAGTATATATATATATATAAAATAAAGTTAACAAAGCAAAATTTATCAAGAAAAGCCCAACAGTATCAAGGGAAGCAAAAAAACAATATTAAATGACAGATGAAGATTAAAAAGTTATAATTTTATTATATCAATAGAATAAGGAATAAAAAATTTTTTTTACTTCTCTCCCACTGCAAGAACATAAGACGCCAGGGTCAGAAAGTAGGATTGAGAAGTCAGCGCTCCCGAGAAGGGGCATTCAGACCTGCAAAAAGTGCCTGGGCAGCTCTGTCAGTATTTCTAGGTAAAGGTGCCTCAGGCGATTAGCATTAAACTAATTCTTTTCCAAAGAGAGAAGGTAAGGTGTGAGAAGGTGGACCTCCTAGAACTGCACAGAACTTGCTCCTACTGCAAAATCAACAGGGACCAGATCATTACAGGAATTGTCTAATCTCGGTTGATTTTAGGGGGCAAGGATAAAAATCCCTCGCCGAGTTAAGGGAAAATTTTAAAAAATCCTCTTTAGGCCATGGCATTTCAAAGCTAAAGTCAAGATTTTAGACTTATCTCGATATGTTTAATAAGGAATTCACCTCCCTCCCCTAAGAATATACTCACTCAACAATTCCTATCAATATAAACTTGTCCAAATCTTTAAATAAGTTTACGATTGATACCAACTTTTAATTATTTTTTACCGTTTTTTATCCTGTTGCTTCATTCTCATTTCATTTTTAAACGTCATTAAGCCAGTTTTTTTTTAGTTTTTTTTATTTGCATTTTGTGTAATTCTGGCCCTTCTCTTCTGACGAGAAGCATTTGGCTTCAAAATACCATGGCCTAAAGAGTTTTTTTTTTTCTTTCTTATTTTTTTCTGTAACTTTTCTTTATTGTTCTGATGATATAAAGTTATAACTTATTCCTCATCTTTCATTCAATATTTATATATACAGGGTGGGCCAAAATAAGGGTCCTATTTTTAAAAATTCATAAATTCATGTAAGTTTTAAGAAGTGTTTTTCGGCCAAAATTTGTTTTGTTTATTTCAAAAAAATCTCGGAAGGGTCAGTCTACACACACATAAAGTTTGGTGAGTTTAACTTTTATTTTGTGGAAGTTATTCTAATTTAAAGATAGGACCCTTATTTTGGCCCACCCTATATATGAGAGAGAGAGAATTAGACCTGGAGTCTAAAGAGCAAAGTTTATTTTAATGTATTAATATTTAAAAAAACATTGCTCAGAGTAATGCAGATACATAATAAGCTCAATAGATATTTTTATCCTAGAGCTATATTAATATCAAGTATGAAGATTGATAATTGTAAATTATGAATCGGTTTCAAAGGGAAAAACAAATAAAATTGAGCGTACGATCATTTCGAAAACGACATTCATTATATTCAAATTGACAATAAACATTCACAATAATTGACAAAGGCTTTGTTTTCGAACATAATCTCATCAGCAATTATTGTCAATTTTAATAAAATGAATATCGTTTCCGAAACTATCGTACACTCAATTTGATTTTGTTTGTTTTTCCTTTTTAAACCAATTCATAGTTTATCTTTATAATATATATATATATATATATATATATATATAAGTTTAGTGGTTAAAGTTAAATTCTGAAAATCAAAATATAAACATTCGAGTTAAAAATTTATCGCTTGACACAAGGAATATATAGAGGGGAGTTATGTTAATTTCCTTAATCCATTGATTTTCAAAAATAGCTCATATCATCAGAGGAAATGAAATGCGGTTAGCAAAATGTTCAGATGTGAATAAACACGTATTTTGCTTTTCAGCACATATATTGAAAATGTTATTTGAATGGTGAATAATAGTTATAGGAAAGGGAATTTCATACAACCTGGGTAGTCAATTATCGGAAGGAGTTCAATATTTTCTGGGGTATTATTAACTATTATTATATATATATATATATATATATATAATACCCCAGAAAATATTGAACTATTTCCGATATATATATATATGACGAGAATAATGGAAAATTAAATTATTATATTACATTATATTAAAATATATTACATTATATATGCGTATACATATATCGGGTTTGTTGCAAAGAATCCCACCAAAGTGTTTGATTATAAAGAGAATTTGATAATATTTAGTTAAAAATGTTACAATAGATCAGATAAACATTGGTACCATCAGTTTCAAATCAGATATTAAGAGGACCAGTTTATGGCCGATAATATTGAATTCTCTTCAACCTTTGTTTATAAGGGTTCTCACTGGAAATGGCGACTACACTTTATTTTCATTTATGATTCTTACTTTGTTTTATCTAATTTTTTGTTTCCTTTATGTAGGTTTATGAATTTATTTGGATTTATTTTCTAGCAGTCTCGTAAAATGTGAAACTTACAGTTTTGGGGTGGCAAGTTTGGGGAAGATCTGGGTTTTAAAACATCTTTCACTAAATTATTTTTAACATTAAATAAATCAAAGGAAAAGGCATTTTATACAACCTGGGCAGTCACTTATTGGAAGGAGTTCAATATTTTCCGGGATATTACTGCCAGGTCGGAAGAATAGTGACCCAGGGGAAAAGGCAGTAATCCCATATAACAAGAATATTTGGTTGCTCCATACTGTTATTCCAAAGGATATAAGAAGCGGCCATATTCGTTGGTGATTTAAATACGTTTTTGAAAATCCATGGATTAAAGAAATTGACATAACTCCCTTCTATATATTCCTTGTGTCAAGCAATAAATTCTTAACTAGAATTTATGTGTTTATATTTTGATTTACAGAATTTAACTTTAACCACTAACCTTAAATATTGCTCTATTTATAAATATTGAGCTTTACCTTTTTGGCTAGGATCATCCTGAAAGTATTACCTCAATGTAATAACTGACAGGATATTTCACTTGATCTTTAATCTGTGACTTTTCTCACTCATATATATATATATATATATATATATATATATATATACACACACACAGAGTCAGTAAATGGCATAACTACCAATTGTTGTTTTGGGTAAAAAAAAAAAAAAAAAAAAAAATCCAAATATATACGAAATAAATGTTACCAAAGGCAAACAAAGTTACTTTATTTGGTTTTAATCGTTTTACTCGCTTTAAAACATTTGGTTCAAAAAACAATATCGAGTATTATGTGAGGAAATTAAAAATGGCCGTGAATTAACACCTAAATATTTGAAGTCTTGAAAATGACTTAAAAAAAAAAAAAAAAAAAAAAAAAAATTTGTATTTTTAAATACAGTAAATATTACCTTACACTACAACAGAATGCTGACCACGAATTTGATAAACAAACCCATCACAAATTTACTATTTGCATGGTATTAACTCCTGGACCTGGGAACTATTTTGTACCATCCCACTGCCATCTTTAACGCTACGGCCGAATGCGCGGTAGTGTTTTCTTACATGATGCTTGCATGCGCACGTGCGCGTGGTAAAGTAACTTGTCACACCGCAGAAGAATATTTAGCGGACATTTGAAATAAGTTAAGAAAAAATGTGGTTCACTGTGTCATTACATAATTTTTTAGATAAATTAAAAACTAAGTTTTTACAAAAACATTGTTTTTTGTTCTTTTTTATTATGAGGTGGTATTCACTTATAACACTTAGCAGGTGCTTATGCAGTTTAATTAACTGTTTGGGAGGAGGGAGTTGAGGGAGCGGCTGTGGTAAAGTACTTATGAAAACTTAATTTTTTAGATCAATTAAAATGCATTTTGTTATTTCAAATGTCCACTAAAGATTCCTCCGCGGTGTGACAAGTCACTTTACCGCGCACAAACATATCATATAAGAAAACACTACCGCGCGCTCGGCGATAGCATTAATGAAGGTGGTGAGATGGCACAAAATAGTTCCAAGATCCATATAATATCATGCAAACGGTAAATTTGCGACGGGTCTGATTATCAAATTCATTGTCAGCAACCTTGAATACCTCTAAAAAACAGATTAGTGGTCGGTGTTCTGTTGTAGCTTAAGGTAATATTTACCAAAAATACTGTTAGAAAACCATCCAAAATGCCACGGTAACATGTTGGGTTCGTTCCTAATAATATTTTTTGTATATTTATAATTTTTTTATTTTTAACTCATTATCGAAACTTAATATTAGGTGTCAATTTGCGGCCATTTTTTTCGTTCTCCTCTAACGCTAGACATGTTTTTCAAATAAACGTTTTAAAGCAAAACTAAAAAGTTTTCCAGATAGGTAGAAGAGTAACTTATTTTACCTTTGATAACATTTATTGATACCTATGCATTTATGTTACCGTGCTAAAATAATGTCATTTAGAAAGCCATTCTTAACACATTGAGGAGGAATTTTATAACTATTCTGAGCGAACCTGAACGAGCTTTCACATGAACACAATGATATCTGCATATTCCTCATATTTTTAAGATTATTATATCCAAAAATTATGAAAATCCATAATGTAGGAAATTATTTATTAAAGAAAGAATGATGAAAACGATCGTAAAACACAGAGTTCAAAAGGGAGGTAATTTTCCGTTTTGATTTAAACAAGATGGCGATTAAAGTTTTTTTTTTTTTTTTAATTAAATAATTCAGTAATATTCAGGTAATTTCAACTACATATTTTTTTCGGTATTTTTTTACGACCTGCCCCAGCAATAAACACCCCCAATCACCCCATGTTAAGAACGGCTTACAGAATAAACACTCTCCCAACCTCCTCATGTTAAGAACGGCTTCCGAGGTTGGAGGGGGGTGTTTATTCCGAAAGCCGTTTTTAACATGGGAAGGTTGGAGTGTTTATAATAAGCTGGAGCAGTGGTGGAGCACGTCGTAAAAATTGACCTTTTTTCTTTTTTTTTTTTTAGCTCAAACAAGGTGCTATTGTGATGTAGGCCAGATTTATAGTTTTTTTTTTTTTAATCTGAAAACTCAATTTATCGACTACAGAATCTCGTCCCAAAGTGCCCATATAGTTGTTATGAATAGGGATGTGACAACAGCATATTCTTTTTATTGTTTTGACTCTGGAGTATATAACCGTTAATATCTTATATATTTTTTTATATAGACTGATGTGGTTCTCGGTTGATTAACTGTGTCGGATATATACCAAAGAGTCAAAACGATGAAAAGTATATTCTGCTGTCACAGTCCTAGTGACGTATTTGAATTTTTTTTTTTTTTACCACGTTTTGAAATCTGGATTGTAAACCATCCGAAATTATCTACTCAACCAAATTTCGTAATTTTTCTCTCTTTATAAATATTTTACATCTTCCGATATGACAAGTATTGTTTTTGTTTAAACGAACATAAATAAAATACCGATGTAGTCTAATTATAAACCATCTATTTTTTTAAATTATTTTTAAACAAGGATACGAAAAAAAAAATACACAAAAGAAAGCTTAAAGTAAAATTTTTAATTATAAAAATAAATAAATGCCGGATTACGATTATTATTAATTATTTTAGACTGAAAAGTTTAATTAAAATAAATCATAAAATCAAAACATTGTTTTGTGTTTTGTTCGGTAACTTTAAAAGATGACGTGGCAGAGGGACACGTTATTTTGGGGTTTCGACTTACAGATTGGAATGACGGAAATAATCATGGCGTTGCCATAAAAAAGCGCCGATGATTTCGTGGAGACATTTCGGCTGAAATCCTGCAACAGGAGTTCCTCCTCTCTGGTCAGTTTGTGGTGTTTCGAGCTTTGACCGTGACCGCCGGGCATTTTTGGACCTTTAGCTTTCTGGTGTGCTGTCTGCAATGGTGTAATTTAAAAAAGAGAGAAAGAAACCGGAAGTGAGGTTGCCTCGCCCTCTATCGGTCAACAGGAAAAGGCAAAACAATCAAGGGCAGATAACCCATTAATCTTATTTTATTATTATTATCTTCTATATATTAATAGGATAGCCTTTGCGTTAGTTATTTATTTTGTGTATCACGCTTACACCCGAGTGAATGTCGTCAAATTGTTATGGACTTCCATTTCTTGTCATAAATAATTTTATCGGGAACTAGCATTTCAGCCCGGCGTTGCCCGGGTGTTTGGAGGTGTATGCTGAGCAAAAAAAAAAAAAAAAAAGAGTAAATTTTTTTTTAATTTGACCCCTATTATGACCCCTTAAAATTTATAGTTTCGGGCTCAAATCACTTTATTAAGTTAGATCCAGGTTCAAGGAACCTATATCTAAAATTTCAAGTGTCTAGACCCAAAATTGTCGGAGGAGTTTGGTAGAGTTCTTAAAGGTCAAATCGTTGAAATTTGACCCCTTAACAGCCAAATTTCTGGCTGACACCCGTCACATCGATTTTCCCAAATCTCAGTACCCGGTATTTCAAATTTCGAGTCTATAGACTAAAAATTGACAGAGTTATTGCGTAGGGAAATGTACACAGACAGACAGACAGACAGACATACACATTCACTTTTATAGATATATAGATTAAGTCTTGGTTTTGGTTTCTATTATAGCTGATGGCACTTAAGTCATTTATATTTTTTTTTATAAATTATTTTATCAAGAATTCTTCAGAAGTTTTGGTTTCGGTTTCGATTGTAGATGAAGGAAACCAAGTTTGCAAGAATTGAAATATCATATTAAGCATATTTTACGACCAGGCTACGCTGGACGTCCCTGCTAGCTTAGATAAATACTTTTGCATTTTTAACAAAAGAGCTACAATAATATCAGAGCATCTCCATTTATGCTGAACATCTACAGAATGCCAACATCAATATATTAGATATGAATGAGTATCCTGCGGAATTTCCACAGGTCACACTGGTAAATAGTTTTTCCCCCTCACCTCACGCCAATGAAATAATGCTTTATTGAATAAAAACGTTTTTTCCAAAATTTATTTTTTTTTTACACAGATTATATATTATATATATAAAAAAAGACAACTTGATTTGGGAATTTTAAGTAAGAGACCCCCCCCCCCGATATGAATGTGGTATTATGGTGACTGAGAACTCTCGCTAGGAATATCTTAGACAAATCAAAGGTACAGTAACAAAGATGACCATAGAATCCTCCTTCCCAATTTTTTGATTCGCTTTGTGCCTACTTTTGTTTTGCAAACTATTGGGATTAATTTTACCGTGTGTGATACTATGAAGGTGACCCATGAGTGCTGATGGGGGGGGGGGAACAATATGTAGGAAGTGTCATACAAATGTACAATGAAATAGGAAGTAGCAAACATTTTTTTTTTTTTTTTATTACATTTTCACCATCAGGGGTACTGTGTAGGGAGTTGGGCAGCAAGATGTCGGTTCACGTTGCACTTGAACTTCTGCATGTCAGTACAGTTGAGGAAGCAGGGACCCGGAAGGGAATTCCAAAGTTTAGCTGTCCCGGGGAAGAAACTACTGGAGTAGAAGGCTCTCTTACATCTAGGGATCTCTACTGTGAAGGGGTGGGATTTAGCTGTTTGTCGGGTTTGTCGGGGGTATTTACATCAAGGGGGCACAAGTGTTGCAGTTCGTCAGAGCATTCACCGTTAAAGTACTTGTAGAAAAGGCAGAGGGATGCAACATTTCGTCGATGGGACAGGAGCTGAAGTTTAGATGACAGTTCAGAACCTAGCAGGTTGGCGGCTCTCTTTTGAACCTTGTCTAGGAGCGAGAGACTAGTGGTAGATGCACCAGCCCAAATATGACAACAATACTCCATACATGGGCGAATGGTGGCCTTATAGAGGTATAGGATACTTTCGGGCGTTAGTATCTTTCTAGCACGGTAGAGAGAACTTACCTTCTTCGCAGCGGTCCTGGCAATACTCTCGATGTGATTGTTCCAACTCATGTTTCCTGAGAGCATTAGGCCAAGGAGCTTAAAGGATGTACTTTCAGATAAAGAGTCATTGGCCATTGCTATTGGTGGTAGAGAAGGTTTCTTGTAATTATTGAAGGAAACAAGTTTAGTCTTGGCAGCATTGAATGTGATCACGCATTTATGTTCCCATTCCACTACAGATCAGAGGTCATCCTCTAGTGCTCTGCCATTTCTTTAGATATGTGTTCTGTAGGTATTTTTAGATTGAGCCTTTTAGATTTGACAATGACAATACAAGCCTACAGAAGAGATTATAATGGAAGGGCGGTTTCCGGGTGGCCAGGAGAGGGCAACTTCAGAACAGAAAGAAGACAGTTAATTGACATCGAGGTACCGGTTGCGAAACGTATTGACAGTTTTTCGAGATGACTGCAAAACAGAGACAGAGACGAATTGCGACTGACAGACGAACATAACATAAATAGAACAGGGAAAAGACACACACACTCACAAGTCCAACCGTCAAATATATGTGAAACGTTGGCGCTTGTGTTTTTTTGTGTTTGTTTCATTTTAATATTTCTACTTTGTGACCCGTGTGCATTCCGTCGGCAGCCGCCAGTGTGAACCAAAAGATGATGACACGGCCAACGAAAATGATGAAGAGATGGAGGTAGTAATCCATGGCACACAACTATGGGGTCGGCGGTTTGTCGAAGCGAAGGCCATTGTCACATGAGAATGTGGTAAGAAATTGAGGATAAGCTCTGAAGCAGAATATGGTGAGAGTTGGTTTGCGAGAAGGAACACGACAAGTGCGTACAATATTTAAAGCAATTCTAACGGGTGAACAAATGGATGATATAAGAAAAAATTAATTGTACAGAAAAGAAGATTTGCGAAAAATGAGCTTCGTGAGAACTTATCTGGAGTGAAAAGTTTTAATAAGAACTTGCGTGTGTGCGTCCCTCAATCTTGTTTTGGGTCTGTCACAGTTCAGGTCAGTGAAGTGGTGAAATCAAAGTTTTAACCTGCCGAATACTGTTTCGTGCACAATAAAATCCATCCGTTTCTCCCACTGACATGTTAGGTAACCGTACAAACAAAAATCCATTGTTCTTTTTTGTCACAAACACGCAAAATAACCGTACGTAGAAAAATGATTCTGAGTGAGCAAAAAATCTTTTCTCTAATCAAAGAAATACCGGCTTTTTATAGGCTGAAATTCGACAAATGCAAATTAAGATGCAGTGGAATTTGAGCATATGTCACATTTTTATTTCCTATCGGTTGGATTTCGAGTTTGAGCATCGCCCATACCACCCTTGGCCACTTGTTTCTGTGACTGTTGTCACAGGTAGGAAGGGGACTGGGCTTTGGTGATTGCCATCTTGGGTTTGTGTCACCGAGCTTCAGCTGCGACCAGCTGCAGGATCAAAAAAAAGGGTGAGAAAAGAGAAAAGAGAGAGGGCACACTTATGAGAGGGTTTTTATAAGCTACCTCACGTGACCATTCTAAGCAACAGGAACCGGAAATCCTGCACCAGCCGAAATGGTCAAGGAAATGACTCATCAATGAAGAAGAAGTGGGGGGGGGGGGGGATATATTCTAATAAAACTTGTTTTCCAAATAAAATATACAAATCAAAGTTACTCTTCTGTGCTCCTTGCCATTATGTTTTCATCAGACAAGCTTCTACCTTTTTTTTTTTTTAAGTAAATCTAATTATTTAAAAATTATTTTAAAAAATAATACATGATTAAGCATTAAATAAATTGGTGCGTTGATTATTACAAATAGCTTCAATATGTGTGCAAACTATGGTTTAGCTTGATGCAAACCACTGCTTTTTGGCTAGGACCAAAGTGCTTGTTCTGATACTATACTCCTTTCTGTCTTTAGTCAATGAATGAGAAATCCTTCTAGACTGAGACAATTTACTTTTTTTGTCCCAATCCAGAGTACGCCTTTGTAAAATCGATGGGATTATGTGTATAATTCATTTTTATTCCGGCAATTGACACAAGATTAATACGGTTGACCCTTTATAAAAAAAAAAAACAAAAACAAATGCATTCTGGTCAATTCAATTTTCAAATTTAATCACTTTTTCAATTATGTTTTATGTTATTGCATTTTTGACTTTGATAAATCATTGATTAATTTAAAAAAATATAAATTCTCACAGATATAATTTACAACATAAAAAATAGATAGAAACTCTGGTCCCCATCTGGCATCAAGTGAAATGGATTGATCTCATCTTGGGGAGGCTCTGTGTTTTGACAAGCTTCTGGCACTGACCTTTACTCCTGATCTGAAATGGAACACGTACATCAAGTCTGTTGCCAAGGTCACTGGAAAAATGGTGAGATCCTTATACTGCTCCAGTAGATATCTCACTACTGATGCAATTCTCTATCTATATAAAAGCCAAGTACGTCCAAGGATGGAATACTGTTGCCATATCTGGGCAGGAGCTGCTAAAAACAGCCTATCCTGCCTTGACAGAGTACAAAATAGACTTCGTGGCTTAGTGGGGGATGCCCTTTTCTCTACCCTGCAACCTCTCTTCCACTTCCAATCTCTAGTCTCCCCCTCGCCAATCTTTCACAAAAACAACCATCTAGCTGAAACCACTGTCTGTAATTTTCCCCAATCTTTATCTGTGCCTAAATCAAAGCATAGATTCCATGAACAAAGCTTCTTTCTTAGAAGTGTACGTCTGTGAAACTCTCTTCCGTTTGCCTGTTTCCAACCTGACTACAACTTGGATATCTTCAAGTTCAACATAAACAAATTCCTGATAAACCACCCCCTTAAGTAAGACACTTTATCAAATTTCCATTACTAACGGTTACTACGATATTATCCCATAGATTACTGTACACTCAATAACCCTTATCCCCGAGTGGCCTCCGGGCCTTGATAAGTGGTGACTACCATGTAAAAAAAAAAAAAAAAGAAAAAGAAGACAAACTATGAACGTTTAAGATTATGAATAACTTTTACCATCAATAAAAGACGAGATTGAATGGCCATCCATCCATAGTCTTGATCCCCTGGAGGGGCATCCACAACTTTGTAGATGCTTTTGTAGCGAGGAGTTCTTTTTTTTCAGTGTGAGGGTGGTGGCCCCACGCCCAACCTTCCCAGAAGGTACATACCACGCCCTGCCTTCCCAAATGGTCACTCATCTGGCACTGGGCAGGCTCAACGTTGCTTAACTTCAGTGATCTGGCGAGAACCGATGTGTCAACGTGATTGTACTGTACAGATTGCAGTAACAAGAGAAAATCTTTTGACAGGGTTCTACAAACCTGGTGATAAAATACTCTTCTTGAATTATAGGACTGGGAAAAGCTCTTGGGAAGAGGGGATGATTATGAAAAGAATTGGGCACATGCTATATTTGATAAGAAGTAGCAAATTTGACTGTCACAGCATATAAATCAGCTATGACCTCGACACACTGATGACTACAAACAGGCAGAAGATAATGAACTGCCCTTAGAGGGATTGTATGACTCTTTTAATATTCCTCTACCCATAGCACAACCTACTCCGAGAGTAGTATTTTCTACTCCAGGTTAGAGAGTACCAGTTTCATCATCAGCTCCACCTCCTCAAACGGTGTTGAGGAGAAAAAGTACAAGGGTGAAAAGAAAAGTTAACCGACTGAGCCCCAGATCTAAAAACAAATGGTATTAAGCCAAATTCACCAAGGAGAAATTGGCTTGGAGGAGATGTTATGGTGAGATATGTAATCACTAGGGCTATGACAACAGAATATTCCTTTTGTTGTTTTGACTCTCGGGTATATATCCGACACAGTTAGAAACAGTTAATCAATCGAGAACCACATCACTCTGTATGAAAGCATATAAGATATCAATGGATGCACAGACAAGAGTCAAAACAATGAAAAGAATATGCTGTTGTCCTAGTAATCACCACCGGAACATTTTAAATAAGGGACCGTGTCACCAGTCACGGCATATATGAGAAGAGACTCTCTCTCCTTGGACTTAACATGATAAACACTACATATTGTCTCTCTGTAAATAATTTAATAAACTTCCTTTCTTTTTTTTTTAACTACAGTACATGTTTATTCTCTTATTTCCTTTATGGAATCCTTTCTCTTGATTATCCCGATATTGGCACCACCACAGGATATATCAAAAAGTCTCTTGAAAAAATACACGGTTAAACTCAGAACTTCAACTTCCAACAAAAACCACCATTACTAAGTCCCCTTCTCCAACATCAGGGGTCTATATTCCAACCTTCCAGAGGTTGAAGCCCAATTACAGGAGACTAAACCAGACCTATTATTCCTAAGCAAAACTGATATTGGACCAACTATTTCCCGTTGAATCTGGTCATTACTGAAATGGGTGACAAATTTGGGAAATCCAGGTGCTGTACATAGGAGGACGTCGACACCTCCCTGCAAGAGTTGCAAAAACCTAACGTTGTCATCTCCCCTAACAGGGATATGCATGCGAAAATCCTACTTCTCTGAACATTTCTATCTCAAATACATCTTTTCCTGCTTTCTTGTGTCTCAAACGCATTCTTTTTTCACTCTTTTTTATGCCTTGAATACGAATCCTTCACATCCCGAACACATGTTTCTCTGAACTTCTATCGATCCAGTAGATATCTCACTGCTGATGCAATTCTCTATCTATATAAGAGCCAGGTACGTGCAAGGATGGAATACTGTTGCCACATCTGGGTAGGAGCTGCTAAAAAGGACTTGTCCTGCCTTGATAGAGTTCAAAATAGACTTCGTAGCCTTGTAGGAGATGTCCTTTTCTCTTCCCTGCAACCTCTATCTCACAGAAAAGATGTTGCGAGTTTGTCTCTGATGTATCGTTATTTTCATGGAAAGTGTTCGACTGAGCTTCAGTCTATGGTACCCCCTCGCCAAACTTTCACAAGAAACACTTGTCTAGCAGAGAACACTATCAATAATTCCCCCCCACTCTTTATCTGTACCTAAACCTAAATGTAGATTCCATGAACAAAGCTTCTTTCTTAGAACTGCCTGTCTTCCGTTTTCCTGCTTTCCAGCTGACTACAATATGGTTGTCTTCAAGTCCAACGTAAACAAGTTCTTGATGAGCCGTTCCATATAAGTTAACAAATTTACCGAATTTTCATTACTAACAATTACTATATTGTCCAATCCTTATCCTCGAGTGGTCTCTGGGCCTTAATAAGTGGTGATGCCTATGTAAAAAAAAAAAAAAAACACCAACCACAGCTCAAACATCGCTCATCCAAACACTGCTTCTTCGAACACATGTGTCCCTTTTATCTCTGCTGTAATGTCACATCGTACAGCTGGCTTGGTCATTTGTCTATGTCGACTACAGCTCGCCCAGCATCGGTGCCTCATTTACGTATCCATCATTTTTCTTTCTTCGCTAAAACATAACCTTTTTACCAAAATTCATATTCATTGTTTGTGTGGTTCTTGCCACACCACAAAGACACTATCATTATCTAAAATGGCATCAAGGCCAAGGATCACGCCACAAGATAATCAATGTTCTTGTTTTGCTTTTCGAGGAAGTTTGGTGCTTTTTCAGATTAAGAACGAAAATAAAAAATCGAAAAATTGAATTTTCATTAAAACCAATGACATTCACTTGTCATGTTTTTTTTTTTTTTTTTTTTTTTTACTTAATTGTATTTTTACCCCAAACAAGGCACAGTGCCACTTTGACGTAGGGGACTACTATCTGGGACAAAATTTGCAAGGACACTATGTAGGGAGTTGAGCAGCAAGATGTCTGTTTAAGTTACACTTGATCTTCTGCATGTCAGTACAGTCAGGGAAACAGGAACCTGGAAGGAAATTCCAAAGTCTAGCAGTTCTGGAGAAGAAACTATAAGAGTAGAAGGCTTTCTGGCATCTGCGGATCTCTACTGTGAAGGGGTGGGATTTTGCTGCTTTTCGGGTTTGTCAGGGGTATTTACGTCGAGGGGGTACGAGGGCTTGTAGTTTATCAGAACATCTACCATTAAAATGCTTGTAAAACAGGAAGAAAAATGCAACATTTTGGTGACGTGACAGAGGCTGAAGCCTAGCTGAGAGTGTGGGTTGGTTGGTTGTTTTTGTTTTACGGCATAGCAACCCTTTTCAGGTTATTTAATGCCGAAGCCAAAGATTTTGAAGAAAGATTTTTTAATAGAATATATTTGTTGTTTTCAAATCGGTTTATATTTACCCCATAGTTGGGACCCTAACAGGTACTACCACTCTGGGTCAGGGTGGACCTGGGAGCAATGGCAATTAAAGGGTGGCTCCACACCTCCCCCTAAGCCCGCAAGCTGGGGTCTCACCACTGGATATAGTTTAAGGTCATATCCAGGACCGAGAGTGTGGGACCTATCAGGTTGGTGATTCTCTTTTGAACCCTGTCGAGGAGCGAGAGACTAGTAGCAGATGCACCAGCCCAAATGTGACAACAATACTCTATACATAGGCGAATGGTGACCTTGTAGAGGTACAGGATACTTTCAGCCCACCTTCCTTGCAGCAGCTGCGGCAATGCCCTCGATGTATCTGTTCCAGCTCATGTTCCCTGTGAACGTTAAGTCGAGGAGTTTGAATGAAGTACTTTCATGTAATGTATCATTAGCCACAGCTATTGATAGTTGAGAACGTTTCTAGGAAACAAGCTTAATCTTGGCAGCATTGAACTGTGATCATCCATTTTTGTCCCCATTCCACTACAGATTGAAGGTCTTCCTCTAGTGTTTCCGCCATTGCTTTAGATATGTGTTCATTTGTTTTCACCTCGTGCTTGTTATAGAGCGTGGTGTCATCAGCAAATATACCCATCTCAGAGACAATTTTATCAGGGAGGTCATTTATGAATATCAGGAATTATAAAGGTCTAAGGGTCGGCCGTATTTACCCCCATACCTCCGTATTTATATCATATTGTTTAGATGTAAGACCATCAAGGACAACCTGGAGTCTTCTCTTATTTAAGACTAGCGAGTGTACCCGGCGTTGCCCAGGTGTTTGGAGGTGTAAAAAAAAGAAAAAAGTTTTGGTTGGTAGTTAGGCTCGAACCCAAACCCTTGAGATTAATAGGCTGATGACTTCCCACCACACTACGATGGTAGAGAAGTGAGAATGTTTGAAATAAAATCCTTAAAAAGTGCATGTTTAATGAGGCCAAACATGACGCTACAGTGAATGAAAAGTGGCAGGTGTGTGTGGAATTTAATTCCGTACTTAATTTTACGCCAGGATAGTTCTTTTTTACTCAACTTTGTTTGATTTTGTTTCCCCAACGTGTTGAGGAAAACCAGCTTCCCCTTTATTAGGGGAGTGTCAAAATGAAAGCAATTGTCTGATATGACGGTGAAAACCGACATTGACTAAAGGTCCATTGCTTTCTGGAAGCCCATGGGCCGGGAATTAGTTCCGCTTTTATATGAAAAAGCTGAATCAACATGTGAGAAGCCAAAATAGGGATAATTTTGTAAAAGTCGCAGTAAATAAATCTAGCCGCGACGCGCGTTTGCAAATCATAGATATGATTATCTCGGGGGTATATAAATACTTCTAAGTGATAGTATTCCCCCTCCCCCGAGAACCCCCCCGAAAAAAAGCCTTTTGCGGACATACAAAAACTCTTGCGTGCATTTTGCCTTTTATATGTATAGAAGAAGGAATTAGTAAGATATCCTAAATTTCCAAAAAAACAATTAAGTAAAAAATTAATTTTTAATGAAAATAGTTTTCAAAGAAATTGAAAGTTTTGCTTACATAATAAACATCGAGTTTGTAGCTGGGAGGATAACTAGTTTTCCTTGCTACATTTTAATGGTAGATCAATGGAACGTGAAATCGTGAAAGTACATGCTTCATGTAATAATCCAGTAATATGTTCCTACTTGTGACATGACAATTAAGTAGATAATATTACTTTTAGTTGAAACTTGCAGGCTGCCCGGCATTGCCCGGTCGTAAAATATGCTTAAATATGATATTTTGATGAATGCAAATTTCGTATTTATTATTATTATACTATATTAGACACAATATATATTGTAATGATTTAAAACATTTTAAAAAATATGACTCTGCACCACCACTGAGAATCGAAAGCAAAACGTTTAGCTTATGATTTACTTTTTCCTTTGACGTTAATGCCTGAGCTATGAAAACATGTTTACTGCAAGGCTAGAAATTAAAACATGAACCAATAGCTATTACGTTATGCATGCATATTTGTAATGCCATTGTTTGACTTTCACCTGGCAAATTTCATTTTTTTAATCTTCACACTTTTTCACTGTTTTTCCACAGCTAAAATCCAAATATAAAGTTTCACGTGAGTTTGAATACCCTATATATTAAGTTTCATGTTCGGGTTAAGATTGTAAGATATGTGGGGTGGGAGTCGGCATTCACCAATTCATAGTCGGAATCCGTCAATATTAGAGATCATAGTTGCAGGTGCAGGAATATCTATAAGTCGAAAGTGGTAGAGTATCACTGGGACCCTTAAAGATAAATTTCACCAGATCTCCAATTTACAGAAGGCTCCACCGGGTCACATTTGCATCTATATAAATTTAAAACTTCGGAAAAATTACGACAATCGAATGAGAACAATAGATCGCTAGACTGGGATAAAATAACAATATTTTTTTTATTTTTTTGATTACATTTTCACCCCAAACAAGGCACATTGCCACTTTGATGTAGGGGGCTACTATCAGGGTCATAAGCTACAGGGGTACTATGTGGGGAGTTGGGCAGCAAGATGTCGGTTCACATTAAACTTGAACTTCTGCATGTCAGTACAATTGGGGAAGCAGGAACCCGGAAGGGAATTCCAAAGTCTAGTGGTTCTGGGGAAGAAACTACTGGAGTAGAAGGCTCTCTTACATCTAGGGATCTCTACTGTGTAGGGGTGGGATTTTGCTGCTTGCCGGGTTTGTCGAGGGTATTTACGTCGAGGGGGCACAAGTGCTTGCAGTTCGTCGGAGCATTCACCGTTAAAGTATTTGTAGAACAAGCAGAGGGATGCTACATTTCGTCGATGGGACTGAGGCTGAAACTTAGATGACAGTTCACGACCTATCAGGTTGGCGATTAAAATGTTTAACAAAAAGTAATTCAAATCATTTCAACGTTAAATTTTATGCAAATTTTATGTTCATTAGACAATCTTTGTTAATGTGTATCTCGAAGAAAAGGTAAAAAGTTCATTGTTATAGATTTTCATTTTGAGAGGGAATCACATGTGATTATTTTCTGAAGGGAAAATAAAATGGTTATTAAAACGTCTCCGTTTTGTATCTGTGTATTTTATTCGTGACATATGAAAACAACAGTTTTGCTGGAAAAAATTAATTCTCGTTTGATGTGGTAACTTTCCATGTTGAGAATGTAGGTGTATGACACACATGAAGTCATGTTAGCGTTTTTATGTCGCACAACGACGGAGTAGGGCAGCGTTGTTATTCACTCGTAAAATTGCATCCTGAACTGGTTTGATTTACAGACGCAAAACCTTATATAGTCGATATCCAGAATATTCTGGACTATTTCTTGTATTACTGCACGCGATGCATAACATAGTCTTTTATCACCTGTGTGCAAATGGGCAAATCATGACGTTGTGTCTTTACGCGTACTTCAAACGCGTGCATGTTGAAAATGGTGATTGCTATTAAAATGTCTCTTCCGGAGATTTGTTCCATCCAAATAAAGTTGTCACTATAGGGTTTTGTTTTGGGGTTCGAAGTTACGGTTTAGGACTTGCGCCGACATCTCTACTATTTTATTTTGGCTGGTTAAATTCATTGTCATGTACTCCATTGTTATGACTGATTGAAAAAAATTTCATTTTTTCCCCCAATTTCTTAAAAGTCGTCTGCTTTGCCTCGTATTATCTAACAGCGTTTATTATTGCTTTCTGATTGGTTGATCAACTTGACCAGCGCTCGGCATATTCCAGAGGTTTATGTAAGTTTCCGGTTCGTAATATGCACCAGTACCTTTTTTTTTTAACCCGATTCTAACCCTAGCATATATGCATTAATGTTGTCTGGCTGAATACATGAATTTATTGTTGCTTTTTCTTATGAAAATAAAGCATTGTAAATCGTAACAATTAAAAAAAAAATTGTACAGGAAGATTACAAAAAAAGCCCCTAAAGTCCATATTAACATAATCAATATAACTACCGATATTATCATTGAATTAAGCATCGTTTATTTAATATTTTCACACACAAAAAAATTATAATTGCAAAAAATATTTCTACTTTTCTTTTTTTGAATTACAGGTTTCGCATAATTTTTATATGTAAGATCCTAATATTTTTCTTGCTTGAATCAATGTGAAACTTTTGGCATAACAATTTTTCGGTTTGTATTACTGTACACATAGATTCGAAAAAGTTGTCAAAAAACAAATATATAACAAATAAATGTTATCAAAGGCAAGATAAATTACTTTTCTACCAAATTGGATATAATTTTCGTGTTTTTATTCAATTTAACATGCTTATTCAGCTCGAAAAGCATACAGTGTTTACCGATGTATTAGAAAATTTAAAATGGCGACCGACTCTCTCTTTAACACGGTAAGTTCGGAAAAAGGTGTAATAAATAATAAACTAGACAAAATACTGTTAGAAATTTGCTCAATATATGTTACCGTGACATAACTTGACATATATTCGGTGGTTTTTTAATAGTATTTTGTCTAGTTTATTATTTATAACACCTTTTCCCGAACGTGTTTAAGAGAGAGTCGGCCGCCATTTTGAATTTTCCAATACATCGGTAAACACTGTATGCTTTTTGAGCTGAATAAACATGTTAAATTGAATAAAAACACGAAAATTATATCCAGTTTGGTAGAAAAGTAATTTATCTTGCCTTTGATAACATTTATTTGTTATATATTTGTTTTTTGACAACTTTTTCGAATCTATGTGTACAGTAATACAAACCCCAATTTTTTTATAATTTTGAAAAATAAAACTTTTTTTTTAATTTAAAAGCATGAACATAGAAAAGTAATTAAATTAAAAAATGGTAAAAATTAGACAAACGTTCACGATAGGAATGTACAGATGCACGACTGGAAGAAAAAAAATTAGAAAAACAGCACCCCCTACCTCCCTTTAACTACCCGACGTCATTTTCAGACAGCCTTTCGACTGTCTGACATTTTGGGCTTCCGTGATGAGGACTTTGTTTTCTTTCGGTTGAATGAAACGAGAATCTCTCGCTTTTGGGGGATAATTAAGCTATTTTTGTACAAACAACGTGTTTTTATATTTATTTATTTATTTAATTCAATATCTTAGGACTTTAATTTACTAAGTATCTTTGAAATAGACCCAGAAAACCAATATTTATCTTTTAAAGGATTTTTACAATGAATTTATTCAACTTCAAAATTTAGCTGAATTAGTTAGCTCGCCGTGAAAACATTTTTCCTACCTTTTTTTTTTTCACGTGTACAAATATTTTTTTATCCTTTTGAAAATTAACTTTAGTGTTTAATTATTCAAATACAGTCAAAAAGTAGTCAGAAACTTACAAAAAGTTATGATAAATCGGCTTTCAAAACTATGTTCCCATTTTTGCCCGTACCTAATAAATGTCGTCTGCCTTTTTTACATTTTCTTTTTTTTTTTTGCGATTTTCAGCCATTTCCATAAATTACAAAAAATTCATATTGATATACATCCTCTTCTATAGAATGACAATTTACTTTAAACAGCAAATATATATTACAAAATCACTAATTTTTCAACTTGCAAAAATAAAATTGTTGGATACGAAAATGCGGCTTCGACGGCGTCCAAAAAAAAGCTAGCAGTTTAAAATCCAAAATGGAGGAGTTGGTAATGCGAAAAGAAGACATTGAGAGAGAAATGGCTGAATTAAGCGCCATTCTTGAACAGGTAAAATGCCTTCCAAATCACTGATATATTCTCTATTGATCTGACTTCCTCTCTGCCAAAATTTGTTCATTTATGCGAATGAGATCATAAAAAAATGGACATTTTAACATCTATCAACGGCATATTTACTTATTTTTTATTTTACGGGATGTCAACAGAAAAACACATGATTCGTTTTGTTTGTAAACATGTTGTTTTCCGGTTCATGTCATTTTATCGTGATTTTTGTGGCGATTTTCTAGTGTAGCCAACAAAGCAACGTATAAAATAAATACGCAACTGAAAATAAATACGCAACTGCAAACTGTTACTAAAGGCAAGATAAGTTACTTCTTGGATACGTTTTTTTTTTTTTTTTTTTTTTTGGCACTTCTGTATGACAGTTACATGTTGGCAACAGAGACGAGTTATCGACCCCTGCTCTTAGAAAGAGAATTGCTATCTAGCAGCCATCATATGAACGTCAAATATAAACATGTGTTTACGATAACGCAAAAATATATAATAATGAAATCGGGTTTGTATTACTGTACACATAGATTCGAAAAAGTTGTCAAAAAACAAATAAATGTTATCAAAGGCAAGATAAGTTACTTTTCTACCAAACTGGATATATTTTTTGTGTTTTTATTCAATGTAACATGCTTATTCAGCTCGAAAAGCATACAGTGTTTACCGATGTATTGGAAAATTCAAAATGGCGCCCGACACTCTCTTAAACACGGTAAGTTCGGGAAAAGGTTTTATAAATAATAAACTAGACAAAATACTGTTAGAAATTCGCTCATTATATGTTACCGTGACATTAGTTGACATATATTCGGTGTTTTTTTAATAGTATTTTGTCTAGTTTATTATTTATAACACCTTTTCCCAAACTTACCATGTTAAAGAGAGTGTCGGGCGCCATTTTGAATTTTCCAATACATCGGTAAACACTGCATGTTTTTCGAGCTGAATAAACATGTTAAATTGAATAAAAACAAAAAAAATGTATCCAGTTAGGTAGAAAAGTAACTTATCTTGCCTTTGATAATATTTATTTGTTATATATTTGTTTTTTGACAACTTTTTCGAATCTATGTGTACAGTAATACAAACCCATGTATTTTTTTCAACGAGTGATTCAACTGAAAATAAAATATAATTTAAAAAACATGAAATATTTAAAGATTGTTTTTAGATTTTTTATTTTTCCGGTAAGGTTGTATAAAAATGTAGCAAAATATGATTTAAAAACATGAAACATCTATAGAGGTTTAATAATAATATTTTTTTGTGCAGAAAGAGTGTATAAAAATATATAAAAAATATAATTTTAGCTTGCACTAACTTTTAGAAAAGGAAGAGTTATCGACCCCTGACAAGCAACATCTGTCGACGGTTCTTGAAACTAAAATATAAACATTCGCCGGTTATCCTGACGCTCCGCACTTCTTTATTTACATTGGAAGTGACGTCACACAAATCTTATAATACGGATGGCTTTTTTCTCCCATTTGTTTTTGTTTTCTACAATTAATAAACCAGTTTACAAGTAAATTCAATCTTGGAAACTACTCGTTTGCCGTAATTTTAAACGTTATTTTCATTTTCAGCGACCCCGAAAACCTATAAGAGTGGTAATTTTAAAGGAATTTGAGGGTGGAGTAATTCTTCATATTTACCTTTTTTTTAATTGAATTGTTAGGTGAAAGTACAGAATAGTTACAATACAACCTCCCTTCCCCATGTTAAATAATAGGTTTCTAAATAATAGCGTTAAAAATAGCTCGGGTCGTAAAGTGCAGGACTGCAGGACTGCAGGACTACCTATAAAAGGTAACGCCGGATCGGAAAAAGAGCTCAAAATGAAAATAAAATAAATTCTCTGCTCAAAATAAGAAATGGGGGGGGGGAGTTAAATTCTCCGCTGTGTTAGTAATTAAAAACTAAAACAAATTCTCAAAAGTTAGATTCTCCGCTCAAATACCAATATAACAAATGGGAGAAAAAAAAAAAAAATTAAATCCGCTAAAATAAATTATTTTTTACTTGTAAACTGGTTTATTAATTGTAGAAAACAAAAACAAACGGGAGAAAAAAGGAGCTCAAAATGAAAGAAAAATAAAACAAATTATTTTTACAATTGTAGCCATCCGTATTATAAGATTTGTGTGACGTCACTTCCAATGTAAATAAAGAAGTGCGGAGCGTCAGGATAACCCATTCGCCTCATGTAACTGTCAAGTGCCGTTTTTGTGCTTGTTAAGATTGTCGACAGACCGATTTTTTTTTAAATGTGCTTTTAAGCAAAAATGACATTACTTAATTGTTATGTCGAAAATAGTAATATATCAAAAAATTACGAAAATTCATGGAGTAGAACAACTGCTATTGTGTTTTTAGTTAAAAAAAAAAAAAAAAAAAAAAAATGGGTCAATGTCGATAATACACCAACAGACGACTTAGCTTTGAAGTGTCCATTTTTACGTTTTTGGGTGTGTTATGAACGAATATCACATTCAAAATTGAAGCTGGCAAGTAGTTTTGAAGATATCAAAATCTTCATAATCCAATGTTGTCTCTAGTAGTTTTCAATGGTGGCCATTTTGTGCAGCTTAAGCATTTTTTTTGTGCTTTTCGTTTTTTTTTTTTACGGGGTATTCAATTATAGAACTTGTATAGTTTTTAACAAGTGCTTCTGCAGTTTAATCAATCGTTTTTCTGTAAGCAACGCGTCGATATTAACCGGACAGAAGATTCGTTTAATAATTTCACAAAAAATTCTGTTTACATTTGGGGGGGGGGGAGTTGGGCGGTGTTGTGGCGACCATTCTTAACATGGGGAGGGTTAGTGTTTATACTACGTTGGGAACTCTTGTAAACAAATACCAAAAAAATTTAAAGCACCTGTAAACCGAGGTTTGCTTCTTCCAAAGAAGACACCATTGTCATTTTTTTTTTTCAAATTCACTTGGTTCATTCGCTCAGTTCATTCCTCTCCCTGGACAGACAACTTGAGTCAGCATAAGGGGAAATAATTCTGGGAAATGGAAATGATATCAAGTCGCAAGGTTCTTTTGGGGGACAGCTACTACACAGCAAGACATGTTGGAGTTTGTAAGTACCTCCACTGGACCATCTGTAAAAAATTAAACTTCCAGTGTAGCAGCAAATCCTGAGAACAGTTGGAAATGACTTCTATGCAATATATTATGGCCATGTAATCCCTACAGCCACCTACCTTGAAAATGCTGCTGTGAAACCTGACATAATTATAGGGAATAAGTCAGAGAGAGTTGCGACCTTGGTTGAAGTGATTGTCTAATGATGGAGGTCTGAACAGAGATGAAAGAGAAAAACAGACCAAATATCAAGGTCTCATGTATGATATGAAAAGAAACTGGAATCTTAGGGAGATATCAATCGTACCAGTTATTATATGCACTACAAGGCTTATAAAGAAGAACCTGAAGTCCTACCTAACTAATATTCTGTGTGAACCAAGTGCAAAAGAGATCTAGACAATTGCACGCAAGGGAACAATGAGGATACTAAAAAGAGCTCTCGGTTGGTTTCAATAAAAAGCAGGGCAATGTTGGCAGCTGGTTTGGCTGCTCCACACCCAGCGTTACAATCTTCAAAGGAAGAAAATTTTTAAAAAGTGAAAAAAAGTCAGAGTTATTTCCCCTTACATGATAACATTAAAAGAAGTGTGTATATCATTATAATATTAAATGATATAAATAGCGATTTTTATTTTTAGATATTACTAGCAGGTTGCGAGACATTGCCCAGTCATAAGATATGCTTAAATATATTTTAATTCATGTAGATTATGCATTTATTATTTTATTTATTTTTTTTTTTAACTCACGTTCATCTCTACCAAGGCATATCACCACTTGAACGCAAGGGGTTACTATTTTGGACCATGTCTAGGAAAGATTAACAAGATATTGGTTTACATTACATTTAAACTTCTGCATACTAGTACAGCCAGGGAAGCAGGTAGCAGGAAGGGAATTCCAAAGTCTAGCTGTTTGAGCAAAGAAACTATTAGAATAGAAAGCTTTCTGATATTTAGGGATATCAACAGTGAAGGGGTGTGATTTTGTTGCTAAGCAGGTTTGTCAGGGATATGTACGTCGAGGGGGGCACAAGTGCAGCGAGTTCATCAGAACACATTCCATTAAAATATTTGTAAAACAAGCACATAGATGCAACATTGCAATGATGGGACAGGGGTTGGAATTTAGTTGACAAAGTGGGATCTATAAGGTTGAAAACTCATTTTTGGACCCTATCCAAGAGGGAGAGACTAGCGGTAGATGCACCAGCCCAGATGTGGCAACAATACTCGATGCGTGGGTGAATGGTGGCCTTGTAAAGGTACAGCATACTCTCAGGTGTGAGTAGTTTTCTAGCTCGATATAGGGAACCCACCTTCTTTGCAGCAGCTTTTGCAATGTCCTCAATGTATTTATTCCAACTCAAATTGCTCACTAATGTTAAGCCGAGGAGTTTGAAGGAAGAATTCTCAGGTAGGGTGTTTTTTGTCATAAATATAGGCGGTTGGAGAGGCGTCTTGTAATTGTTAAAGGAGAGCAACTTAGTCTTCTTAGCATTAAATGTTACCATCCATTTATGACCCCATTCCACTATAGTCTGGAGGTCATTTTCTAACAATTCTGCCATTGTCTTAGATTTATGTACATCTGTTCTTCCCTCATGCATGTTATAGAGCGTTGTATCATTAGCAAATATACTCATCTCTCACACAATATTATCAGGGAGGTTGTTTATCAAAATCAGGAATAATAGTTGTCCAATAATAACAATAGTCAAGAATCGACCCCCTGAGGCACTCCCACATTAATGTTATGCTGCTTGGATATACATCTATCAATGACAACCTGAATAGTCCTCTTGTCTAAGAAGGATCTAATTATATTTAGTATACGTCCAGTTATACTATAGCATTTAATTTTCATTAGCAGCCATTTGTGCCAAACTTTGTAAAAGGCCTTGGATTTATCAAGGGATACAGCCTTGGCTCCGCTTGCCTTATCCAGTACATGGTATATGCATTCAGAGATAACTGCTAAAATATCTGCAGTAGAATGACATTGCCTGAATTCATACTGTTTGTTAGAGAAAAGATTGGCTCTGGTGAGGTGATGGACTAGAGCTTGATTAATTAAGGTCTCAAAGATTTTAGTGAAGAGTGGGAGGAGACTAATGGGGCGATAATTGAGAGGGTCTGTTCTTTCACCAGAACTCTTGTACACTGGTACCACAGAGGCTATCTTCCAGCTATTAGAAAAGCAAGATTCAGCAAGGCATTTGTTGTAGAGCTTGGAAAGTATGGGGGCTAGCTCAGCTGAGCATTTCTTAATTAGTATAGCAAGGATGAGATCAGGTCCACACGCCTTGGTAGTGTCTAAGTTTTTTATGATATCGCAAACATGAGAAAGGGTTTTACTTCAGTCCGCATAGGTAAATTTGGGAAGGAGTTGTTTGTTGGCTCTAAGGTGGAGTTGGAGGCAAATCGCTGGGCAAACAGTTCCACCTTCTCGGTTGCTGTGCATGGGACCTTCTGGTTGTTGGATAATGGAGGAATTACAGTTCCGGTCAGATCACCAAAGTTAAGCAACATTGAGCCTGGTCATTACTAAAATCGATGCCCAATTTGGGAATTTCAGGCGCTGTATGTAGGAGGACGTCGATACCTCCCTTCAAGAGTTGCAAAAACCTAACGTTGTCATCTCTCATAATGGGGATATACATGCGACTGAGGACCACTTGTGAATTTCATACTGCCATGGAACTTCCTTCTTTGGAGGAAACTAGTTAAACCTGCACAGGATTAATGTCATTTCCATATTATAGATTTTCCAGAAATCACAAGTTCCTATCTTTTGTGATTCTATGTGTTCTCTGATTATTTTAGCAATGTTTTGTTTTGGCTGTCACTATTTCTCTCTTACAATGATTTGTAGCATCTACAAGTTTTTGCCTGTTTGTGTTTGACTTATGACGTACAAACCGGCGGAATGCAAGCTATCTTTGTGCAATGACAGCTGCACAATCTGTAGTGAAACATGGGGGTGAGTGGGGCTTGCTATAATACTTCCGTGTGGAAACATGTGCTTCAATGCCTGCTTTGCACCATTCAGTTGTCTCATTGGCTCACTGTTCAGCAGGAAGAGAGAAAATATGGGACATCTCTAATGTGTTCTCTAATGGCTTCCCAGTCAGTCCTTTTATAGTACCTTGTTTTGAGCAATGGCTCCTCACCTTGGGGTTGGAATTTAAGTCTGATGTCAACTGATACCACTAGGTGGTCTGCGTTTCCAAGTGGACTGTGGACATTAGTCACACAATCTTCGGATACTGTGGTGAGGAATAAGTATAGATGTGAAGCTTGCTGGTTTTCCTGATCTGGGGACAAGTTGGGATCATTATTGCCCGTGTGAGAGATTGGATCATAGAGAAGTTATAAATAGAGCATCCAGCTGCATCTGTGCAACCTGAGAAACCAAGGCAATTTTTATGATGGACACGATCAATTAGCATACAATCCTGATTTGAGGAACAACGGTAGAGAAAATATAAGTAACTAACACATTGATGAAAGGCTAGTCGAAAGCACATAAAAGCTTGATCATCCGATTCAGGACGTTGCTCTAAAATGTCTGGGGAGTTTACTAAGAGGTAAGACTCTACACGATATATATATATATATACATATACATATATCTATGTATACATATATATATGTGTATATATATATATATATATATATATATATATATATATATATATATATACATATTCAAAGCATGCTGGATGAAGGGCCCTTCATCCAGCATGCTTTGAATCGACCTGTTACGCACACCATTTGAAAAGGGAATTTTTCCGATATATATATACATATGCATATATATACATATGCATATATATACATATACACATATATATACATACATATATATGTATATACATATATATATGTATATACATATATATATATATGTATATACATATATATATATATGTGTATATACATATATATATATATGTATATACATATACATATATATACACATATATATATATACCACACATATGTATATATACATATACATATATATATGTATGTATATATATATATATATATATATACATATGAATTTATATATATACATATGAATTTATATATATAAATATTTATATTCGCTTGTCACCTTTTTTTAAAAACTGGAATTGCCCAAATATAAATTCACCTGTCATCACTTGTTTTTTAAGATGGAATCGCCCGATCGCCGGAGACAAGATGCAAGCAAGCAAGGTCCACAGAATTTTATAATTGTATAAATTAGTGTTAGGACGATTAATCGGAAATCAGAAAAAATTAGAATTTTTTGGAATATCGGGATTGGGAAAATTTATGCATATTTGCCGATGGATGGCAAAAACGATTCTTTTAATTATCTTTTTCATTTGATTCTGTTTAAAACAAAACCCTTCACCACTGGAAGTAATGATAAAATAATAAATATTTATTGATTTTAAACCATGAGGAAAGTTAAAATCTATAAATCACCCCCCCACACGCAAGTGTATTTTTACGTTTGAGAAAATATGTGCACATTTAATGTGTTTTTTTTTTTTATAGTAATCTAGAAAAATAACAACTTTATAGTTACATATTTAGAGATTTATAAGAATCGGTATTTATAATTGTATCGCAATCGAAAATTTAGAGCGGAATCGGTAATTGTATCGGAATCGGGAAAATATTAAAACAGTCCCATCACTAGTATAGATATATATGAGGTTACGCTGATTCATATAAAAAGAACAAAATTTGTGAGTATTTGTTGTGTATTTTTTAACTTTTAGCTGAAGATGCAAACAGACATTTGGCTTTTATGTAATAGAAGAATTCCAATCAAAATCTTTTTACATTATTTTTTTTCTCTTTTTCAGCAAGATGGTGTTGGGATGACCGGCCCTCTAATTGATAACGAAGGCTACCCACGTTCAGACATCGATGTGTACTCTGTTCGGCATGCGCGACATCGTATCAAATGTACGTTCACCTTTTTTCATTCTAATATTGTTGCATAAAACGCATCGTACTGTTTGCAAATAAAACATCAGATGTTTGGTATAAAGCGCCTAAAATGAGAAATTTAAAATAATAAGAGATGAACGAGTACAATGCACCGCTCCCCTTTCTTTTGTGTTGACTCCGATATAAGGTGTCAGCACAGATATTAATAGTCTCTAAGAATGGGACACAAATGAAGAGACTAAAAATATCAAAAGAAAACATAAATTTGTCAGAATGAGTATCGTTTCGCATAAAGTTGGCAAAAGTAAATGAACTGTAACGTTCCAAAACAGGTTCTAAGATACTTGTCAGCCATTTAGCTAACTAATGTTGAGAGAGCCCTATCATTGATAATATGGGTCTCAACGCCCCCCCCCCCACTTTTATGGGTCTTATGCAAACCATACAGATGGGTGCAAATAGAACCAGTAGGTCAGATTAAATTTGAAATGGAAGTTGGAAGAACACCACTTTTGACCCATTTGACAAGTCGTTTTTAGAACTTGGTCTCGATAGAGATAGTAGAAGCATGTGTATCTATCAGACCTAATTTAACAAATTTAGAGGTGTCCCCCAAGATAGTCACCATTTTATTAACGTAATCCTAGTGGTCAGTTATGACTACGTTAAAGTCTTTGTCAAGTTTAGTGATAAGTAAAGATGGCAAAGTGAAGACATCCAAGTTGTAGTCCGGTGGGAAGCAGGCAGACGCGGAACAGAGTTCCACAGGCGTGCAGTTCTAAGAAAGAAGCTTTGTTCATGGAATCCGCGTTTTGATTTAGGCACAGATAAAAAGTGGGGAAAATTTTTCACAGTGGATTCGGCTAGACGAGTGTTTTTCATGAAAGATTGGCGAGGGGGGGGGCCAGAGATTGGAGTTCAGACGAGCACCTGCCATGGAAATAACGATAAAACAAGGATAGGCTCGCAACGTCTCTTCTGTGAGAGAGAGGTTGCAGGGTAGAGAAAAGGGCATCCCTCACTAAGCCACAAAGTCTATTTTGTACTCTGTCAAGGAAGAATAGGCTGTTTTTAGCAGCTCCTGCCCAGATATGGCAACAATATTCCATCCTTGGATGTACTTGGCTTTTATATAGATAAAGAATTGCATCAGTAGTGAGATATCTTCTGGAGCGGTAGAAGGATCCCACCATCTTTCCAGCGACCTTGGCAACAGACTTGATGTACGTGTTCCATTTCAAATCAGGAGTAAAGGTCAAGCCCAGAAGTTTGTCAAAACACATATAAGAATAACTTTTCAATATATTTTATATATATATATGAATAACTTTTCAAAATAAAATGTTATTGTTTGAACTGAAAAATGTCCTTAATCCATGGATTATATATATATATAAATGTCCTTAATCCATGGATTATATATATATATATATATATATATATATATATATATATATATAATCCATGGATTAAGGACATTTTTCGGTTCAAACAATAACATTTTATTTTAAAAGTTATTCTTTTTAAATGAAATTTAAATATATAAAATCTAATTTTATTTACTCTGTCTAGTATATTGAGCAATTTGATTTGGCTGGGATTGTCTTATATTTATAAGACTTGAAAACCACTAGATTCACCAGTGTGTAATCTAATTCATTTTAATACCTAAAAAAAAAATATATATATATATATATATATATATATACTAGACTACCCGTGATCTGTTAGGTCAGTATGTTATATTAGCTATGAAATTAATGTATGAGCGTGACATTTGTGACATAAAGAAAAAAGGTTTTGTGACATAACAGAAAAATTTCTATGTAATGAGTCGTTCTGTTTATAATTGTTTATTTTTGAAACAAAACAAATTTACAGCCATTGAATTATAAGTGGTTTGCCATACTCATAGGTAGATGTGCACTGAACAGATACCGTAATACTTAAAGTTAAATTCAAATTGTGATATATCTTTTAATTTAAACATGAAAAAAAACACAATTAGGACACATAAAACGTACACAGTAAAACAATATGTTTTATTGTCGCGTAAATCGCTGTTGTAAAATGCTCTTCTGATTGTCAACAGGGTTTAAGTAGATTTATTTGTAAAACGTAATACGAAAATGAACGATGTAAAAAAAAAGCAGAAAGTATTAACAATCATTTATTTGGATAATTTAAACGTGAAAAAAAACATTGGGACACTGAAAACGTACAGAGTAAAACAATACGTTTTATTGTCACGTTGATTATTTAGTATGATATATATTGTATATATGAAACAGGTCGGTGATTATACGTATTATTTGTAATAATGTTTTGCGTTTGCTTCCCATATCTTGAAGTTTTTTATTCAATAAATTTAAGGTATTCGCTTTCCTGAGGACGTCCGTTTGTTCGAACGAAACCGGTCCAGCGATTTGTGTTTATTTGTTTACGCTGTTATGGGTTTATGTTTATGTACGCATGCGCAATCGGAAGTCGTAAACCGGATGTTGGGTTACAACACCCATTACAAGGTCATTAGAGTTTTATATATATATATATATATATATATATATAATACTGATTTCAAAATGAAAAAAAAAAATTGATTTGCGTACTATCAGCTGGAATCAAACCAAAACATTTAGTGTTCCAGCTGTGTTCCTTACCATTTGAGCTACTGACAGATAAAGATTGAAAATTAAACGACCACATAAAAACAAACATTTTATATATGTCTCTCCTTGCTGTTTTCTTAAAAAATAAACTTTGAAGACGTCCCTATGTGATATTATATGGTCCGCCACTCGGCAACCTCATCTACTCCAACATTATGTCTGTTGTTGTCTTTTCTCCTGGTTGTGTTGTTGTTTTAAACCTTGGTGGCTATCAAGGAGACATGGGTTCCCAAGTATAAAAAAATAAATAAAACAAAACACAAAAAAAAACATGCATTCTGTTAGTATTAGTTGCAATCTTTTAGTATTCGTTGCATTCTTATAGTATTCATTGCATTCTTTTAGTATTCGTTCCATTCTTTTAGTATTTATTGCATTCTTTTAGTATTCATTGCATTTTTTTTAGTTTTAAGTGCCTTTTAGTATTCGTTGCATTCTTATAGTATTCATTGCATTCTTATAGTATTCGTTCCATTCTTTTAGTATTCGTTCCATTCTTTTAGTATTTGTTGCATTCTTTTAGTATTCGTTGCATTTTTTTTAGTTTTAAGTGCCTTTTAGTATTCGTTGCATTCTTATAGTATTCATTGCATTCTTTTAGTATTCGTTCCATTCTTTTAGTATTCATTCCATTCTTTTAGTATTTGTTGCATTCTTTTAGTATTCGTTGCATTTTTTTTAGTTTTAAGTGCCTTTTAGTATTCGTTGCATTCTTATAGTATTCATTGCATTCTTTTAGTATTCATTGCATTCTTTTAATATTAGATGCATTCTGGGCATGTGTGTGAGACCAGTCACCCTCTACATGCTACAGTAAACATCTGATTTTTCTGTTGAAGCTATGTTGATCAATTATTTCCTTATCATGACTTCCTGTCCGAGCCACAATCTCCGTTGGCAACTGTTGTCAACAGGACATTGTCTGCAACTGTCACAAACTGAAGACTGTCTCTAACCCCCCCCCCCTCTGTTTCTCTCCTTCTTCCAACTGGCTTACAGACAGATCACACCCAAGATCACTTTGCTAAACATGAATTTTTAAAACGGCTCTCTTCCTGCAGGTTTACAGACGGATCACACTCGAGTAATGAAAGAGGTTGAAGAAAAACTCTTACAAATGCATGCCCAGGCAAGAGACAACAAAACTAATATTTCGGCCATCACTGGTCAGCTGCAATTGCCACCCAGGGTACTGACTGCCTTTGCTAAAGTCGACAGGGTTGAACCAGGATCCCCAGCATCAAAAGCAGTGAGTAAAGACCAAGTTTTCAATTTTTTTTTTTTACTGTATATCTTAGATGGTAAATAATATACATTTTTAGTTGAAGCGATATCATTGGAAACCAAAAAAACTATTACTATAACTTTTGTTGTTACAAGTTATATTTATCCGGCATTGCCTGGAGTGTTATGTAGAATATTTATTTTGACTTTTATAAGTAACTAGCGAGGGGTACCCGGCGTTGCCCGGGTGTTTTTCGGGGTATGTGAAAAAAACCCGAAGCGTTGACGACGCGCAGTTGGATAATAGTAAAGTGTTAAAAAAACAAACAGGTGCGCGTTTTTGATTGACGTGACGGCGATAGGTATTCAGCAGTTACGATTTTGTGTGGGACAGTTTTGAATAAATCGGTTTGTTTGTTTTTAAAAGCCCGCTCCCTGTTTATTAGAAGGAGCGAAATGAAAGCTACAGTCTGATATGACGAAGTCGACATTGAACAAACTGGCTTTCGGCCTGTGATTAGAGTCGAGTTTCGCTTTTTTTATACCGAAAACCGAATGTAACGCATGCCGATGCAGGAAATGTGGAATAATTAACGTTTGAAAGTCAATAAAATTAAATAGACAGGCGAGCTCCGTGGGTAATTCTGAGATATTACAATTTATAGATGATATTAAAAGTTTTAAGAAGTTGTGAATCGAGCAAGCACTTCTCTGATAGAAGCCTTTTGTGGACATCGAGGAAAAGCGAACATACATACACATGCATTTTCACTTTGATATATATAGATGGTTATTTTGGGGTTTTCTCTCACACACACACATACAATCACAGACACACACACATATTGTAAACGAATGAATGAATTAAAAAGCTTAAATTTATTTTAATCTAAATAATTAACGGATATGATTTCTTTTTTTAGTAGAATCTCACTTTTTTTTTAATTCTGATAAAATGAATCTCCCCTTGCCCACTAGAGCCAGGATCCCACAGAGTGTTGGAAAGTGATTCGTACAAAAGAAACAATTGTCGAAAGTAAATATAAGGCCATGACCCAGCACACACACACACACATATATATTTTTTGATGGTTTTCTTGTAAATATTCCAAGACTAGTGTTTTTCCATTTATAGCAAGATAGACAATAATATAAATTGTACAATACCAAATATACTACATTTGTCTGATGCTCAATGATATTCCAAGCATATACATATATATATATATTAGGAGGTATGTTTGGTAAAAAATAGGGAAAAAGTGCTCAATACTTTAGTAGAGCTAAATATATGTTCTTATTATTTCAACCTTGGGTTTTTTTTTTTTTTTGCTTAAATCATTTCAATAGACAGGACAATAATATTATCCTGCCGATCTCTTCAGACAATTCAAGCCAAAATAAAAGATTCTTTAAAATTACAAATGAGCATCAAAAACTAAGATTTGAACTGCTAGATAGAGAGGGGAGAAGGAGGAGTGAAAGGGAAGAAAAGGAAAAGAGAAGAAGAGGGGTGGGGGGAGAAATATAGATTATATGGAGTTAGAATTAAAGATTAAGAGTAGAAAGAAAAAAATTAAAATGGATTAAAAAGAAGAGAGGAGATTGTTAAAGAGAGGAAGAAAGGGAAAGCGAAAGGAATAAATAACGAGAAAGAGTGCGTCAAACAAGTGTCAATAGAGAACAGCAGTAAAGTAAATTGCAGATAAGATCTTTTATATGAATAAAAAAGGTAAAGGTTATAGATTTATCATCGTCGGCCGATTTCTCGTATCCGAGAATTTCAGTTTCCTCTTCTCTCAGTGTTTGGATCGCAGATAGCTTCTCAAACCAATCTGAACGTGGAATTTGCATGGGCAGAGAAGGCAAGCTTGGCAGGGAGCGTTGTTGTTCAGCACAATTTTTTCTTGCCTGCCTCTTGATCTCCACCAGTCTTCTTTCTGCCTCGTATCCTTTGGTACCATGTATGATGGATTGGCACCACAGGCACCGATCCTGAGATGTTGTTCCCCAGATGTGAAGATCAAATCCGGTGTTTTTTAGGGTGGATTTGAGTTGGTCCTTATATCGCGGTAGAGGGCAGCTGATAGGTCTTTTTCCTGTGGCTAGCTCTGAGTACAGGCTTTGTTGAGGGAGCCTGTTTTCATCCATTCTGAGGATATGCCCCAACCAACGGAGTCTGTGTCTCATAGTGGTGGCCTCAATACTGCAACTGTTTATTCTCTCAAGAACGCTTGTGTTGTTTTTTTTTGTTTGTTTTCTTTTTTGTTTTTTTTTACAAGGTAGTCACCACTTATCAAGGCCCGGAAGCCACTCAGCGATAAGGGTTATTGCATGTACAGTACGTTAGTGTGGAGATGTAATAAAGTGTCTACTTAAGGGGGCGATTCATCAGAAATTTGTTTACATTGGACTTGAAGACATCCAGGTTGTAGTCAGGTGTGAAACAGGCAGACGGAACAGAGTTCCACGGGCATGCAGTTCTAAGAAAGAAGCTTTGTCCATAAAATCTACATTTTGATTTAGGCACAGATAAAGAGTGGGGGAAATTTTTGACAGTGGTTTCAGCTAGACGGGTGTTTTTCGTAAAAGATTGGCGAGGGGGGATCAGGGATTGGAGCTCAGACGAGCACCTGCCATGGAAATAACGATAAAACAAAGACAGGCTCGCAACATCTCTTCTGTGGGAGAGAGGTTGCAGGGAAGAGAAAATAGCATCCCCACTCAGCCACAAAGTCTATTTTGTACTCTGTCAAGGACGGATAGGCTATTTTTAGCAGCTCCTGCCCAGATATGGCAGCAGTATTCCATCCTTGGACGTACTTGGCTTTTATATAGATAGAGAATTGCATCAGTAGTGAGATATCTTCTGGGGCGGTAGAAGGATCCCACCATCTTTCCAGCGACCTTGGCAACAGACTTGATGTACGTGTTCCATTTCAGATCAGGAGTAAAGATCAAGCCCAGAAGCTTGTTAAAACATAGGGCTCTTAGACGAGAGCCATCCATTTCAGTTGATGCCAGATATTTGTATGTTACCTAGCGTGTTCTGTGTTATAGGAGAAAATATGAGGAGTTGATAGCCTTCATCGCATAGTGTAGAATTAGCTGCAAAGTTCTTGGCAAATAGTTTGGCCTTGTCTGATGCTGACGAGATGACCTTTGGTTCATTGATAATCGTTGGGATAGAACGCACATTTCTGTTCAAGATCCTATTTGTTATTTGCCAAAACTGGTGGCAACCAAGCCACTGATCAGCTACTTTGGATTTAACAGACTGAGCAAATAGCTCTCTTGCATTTTTTATTACTCTTTTACAGTGGTTGCTGGCGTTCCTGAAAGCAGCTTTAGTCTCAGTGCATCTATTACGTTGGTAGCTATGGAAAAAGTGATTTCTGTGCACGATGGCAGCAGCACATTCTGGGGAGAACCATGGCTGGCTGTTAGGTTTTTGTTGGAATTTTTTAGATGGTATGAATCGGTCTATGCCTACAATTAACTATTCGGTCAGGTCTGATACTATAGAGGACACATCCTTTTTAAACATGGAATGCAGAGGTAGATCAGATATAAATGTACGGAAACTATCCCAGTCAGCCATAGAGTATCGATATGCAGTACGGTGGAAGTGTACATCTGGAGACTTATTACATTTCATTTTTATCTTAACTGATATGACGGAGTGGTCGGAGAATCCTAGAGGAGAAAGAACGGAACATGAACATAGCTCAGGGGAAGTTGAGAGAAAAAGGTCTAGAAGGCTTGCATACTAACCTGTAGTATCGGGCACACGGGTAGGCTTGCGAACAATCTGAGTGATGTCATAAACAATGGCAAAATCATGACAGAACCTCCCCTCATCGTCTGTCTTATTTGAGTGGGTCAGCCATTCCACGTTACATAGTCATACCATTTGATGTTCAGTATAGCTCGAAGTTTTTGTTGGTGGAATTTTTCGAGTTTAGTGAGATCATGTTGGTAAATGTCCAGGTCTCACACCCATACAAAAGCGTAGGTATAACAATCGCGTGGTATACCATGGGTTTAGTTTTTATTGAAAGATGTTTGTTATTGAAGACGCGCTTCGTCAGTTTACCGAAAGCTCCATAGGCGAGGCCAATTCGGCTTTCTATTTCATTCTCATTTGAGCACTTTTCCGATATTATGCTACCGAGATATGGAAAGTGATCTACTTGCTCAAGAGGAGTGTTATAGATTCATAATTAGTAAATAAATTAGTAAAAGTTGATAGGATATATAATTATTATTATTATTACTAATAGAATAAAAGGTAAATAACTATTATTACTAACATTACTAATGGAATAAATAATATAAATTTAAAAAATATATAAAGAATAAAAATAAATAAAAAAATAAATAACTATTATATTTTAGTAGATAAAAACTATTATTATTACTATTATTATTATTATTATTATTATTATTATTTTTATTATTATTATTAATGTTATTATTACTATTATTTTTATTATTATTACTATTATTAATATTATTACTATTATTATCATTATTATTATTTTTATTATTACTATTATTATTATCACTATTATTATTATTATTACTATTATTATTATTATTACTATTATTAATATTATCATTATTGTTATTACTATTATTATTATTTTATTATTTTTATTATTTTTATTAATATTATTACTATTATTATTATTATTATTGATGGAGTAAAATATAAATAACTATTATTTATTATTTAAAGATAAGTAACTGTTGTTATTATTATTATTATTTTTTTACATAGGCGTCACCACTTATCAAGGCCGAGAGGCCACTCAAGGATAAGGGTTAAAGAGTGTACAGTAGTCAAAAGGACAATATAGTAATCGATAGTAATGGAAGTTCAGTAAATTTGTTAACTTATATGGAACGGCTCATCAAGAACTTGTTTACGTTAGACTTGAAGACAACCATATTGTAGTCAGCTGGAATGCAGGAAAACGGAAGACAATTCCATAGGCATGCAGTTTTAAGAAAGAAGCTTTGTTCATGGAATCTACCCTTAGGTTTAGGCACAGATAAAGAGTGGGGGAAACTAGTGATAGTGTTTTCTGTAAGATGGGTGTTTCTTGTGAAAGTTTGTGAGAAAGATGTTGCAGGGAATAGAAAAGGACATCCCTTACGAGACTAAAAAGTCTATTTTGAACTCTATCAAGGCAGCTTACTACTAGTAGAATAAAGGATAAATAACTATTATTTTATTTTTATTACTAATGGGAAAAAGATGAATAACTATTATCATTATCATTATTAATGGAACAAAGGAAAAAAATTATTGCACAGTTATTACTAATGAAATAGAAGGTAATTAACTCTTATAATATTCTTATGTTGAGTTCAATTTACAATTTTTGAAAACATATTCTTTTATTTTCTCATAAGAATATATGTTACAGATCTGTTTCGTTAGCAATCTTAAGCAGTAAAAATATATTATCATTGTATTTTTGAATGAATGTTACAGATCTGTTTCGTTAGCAATCTTCAGCAGTAAAAATATATTATCACTGTATTTTTGAATGAATGTTACAGATCTGTTTCGTTAGCAATCTTCAGCAGTAAAAATATGTTATCACTGTATTTTTTAATGAATGTTACAGATCTGTTTCGTTAGCAATCTTCAACAGTAAAAATATATTATCACTGTATTTTTTGAATGAATGTTACAGATCTGTTTCGTTAGCAATCTTCAACAGTAAAAATATATTATCACTGTATTTTTTGAATGAATGTTACAGATCTGTTTCGTTAGCAATCTTCAGCAGTAAAAATATGTTATCACTGTATTTTTTAATGAATGTTACAGATCTGTTTCGTTAGCAATCTTCAACAGTAAAAATATATTATCACTGTATTTTTTGAATGAATGTTACAGATCTGTTTCGTTAGCAATCTTCAACAGTAAAAATATGTTATCACTGTATTTTTTGAATGAATGTTACAGATCTGTTTCGTTAGCAATCTTCAGCAGTAAAAATATGTTATCACTGTATTTTTTAATGAATGTTACAGATCTGTTTCGTTAGCAATCTTCAACAGTAAAAATATATTATCACTGTATTTTTTGAATGAATGTTACAGATCTGTTTCGTTAGCAATCTTCAACAGTAAAAATATGTTATCACTGTATTTTTTGAATGAATGTTACAGATCTGTTTCGTTAGCAATCTTCAGCAGTAAAAATATGTTATCACTGTATTTTTGAATGAATGTTACAGATCTGTTTCGTTAGCAATCTTCAACAGTAAAAATATATTATCACTGTATTTTTTGAATGAATGTTACAGATCTGTTTCGTTAGCAATCTTCAACAGTAAAAATATGTTATCACTGTATTTTTTAATGAATGTTACAGATCTGTTTCGTTAGCAATCTTCAACAGTAAAAATATATTATCACTGTATTTTTTGAATGAATGTTACAGATCTGTTTCGTTAGCAATCTTCAACAGTAAAAATATGTTATCACTGTATTTTTTGAATGAATGTTACAGATCTGTTTCGTTAGCAATCTTCAGCAGTAAAAATATGTTATCACTGTATTTTTGAATGAATGTTACAGATCTGTTTCGTTAGCAATCTTCAACAGTAAAAATATATTATCACTGTATTTTTTAATGAATGTTATGGATCTGTTTTATTAGCAATCTTCAACAGTAAAAATATATTATCACTGTATTTTTTAATGAATGTTATGGATCTGTTTTATTAGCAATCTTCAACAGTAAAAATATATTATCACTGTATTTTTTAATGAATGTTATGGATCTGTTTTATTAGCAATCTTCAACAGTAAAAATATATTATCACTGTATTTTTTAATGAATGTTATGGATCTGTTTTATTAGCAATCTTCAACAGTAAAAATATATTATCACTGTATTTTTTAATGAATGTTACAGATCTGTTTTGTTAGCAATCTTCAGCAGTAAAAATATATTATCACTGTATTTTTTAATGTAACAAACTTCAAACAATTCTATGGAGAAAAAACATATTCAAACACAATGTTTACATGTCACAAATAGTCAGAATCTTACCTCTGATGTCAAGGGTGTAATTCTCGTTGTTGGTCAGGTCTCCATCTTTTTATTTATTTATTTATTTTCCCCTTCAGCCATACTTTCATATTTATAATTTATCCTTTTTATTCATATTATTCCATTTAATTTACCTCCTTCAATTTATTTTCTCCATTTATTAATTATCATATATTATTTTCGCTTTAATATCTATATACTTATATATATATATATGTGTGTGTGTGTGCGTGCCAGTGACATTCATCCTAGGTGGGTTGAACCAGCTTCCTCGAAAGGAGTAAATGTCCTAAGAGTAATTTTTGCCAAGTACTTGATCCACTAAGCCACGAATCCTTGCGAGATGTTAAATATGTGTGCTAATCGATGATTATTATGATTGTTATAATATATGTAAAAATAGAATGTAAGAAAGAATGTGATTTAATGAAGTGTTTACTTAAGGGGGCGGTTCATCAGGAATTTGTTTATGTTGAACTTGAAGACATCCAAGTTGTAGTCAGGTGGGAAGCAGGCAAACAGAACAGAGTTCCACAGGCATGCAGTTCTAAGAAAGAAGCTTTGCTCATGGAATCTACGTTTTGATTTAGGCACAGATAAAGAGTGGGGGAAATTTTTCACAGTGGATTCAGCTAGACGGGTGTTTTTCGTGAAAGATTGGCGAGGGGGGACCAGAGATTGGCGTTCAGACGAGCACCTGCCATGGAAATAACGATAAAACAAGGATAGGCTCGCAACGTCTCTTCTGTGGGAGAGAGGTTGCAGGGTAGAGAAAAGGGCATCCCCCACTAAGCCACAAAGTCTATTTTGTACTCTCTCAAGGCAGAATAGGCTGTTTTTAGCAGCTCCTGCCCAGATATGGCAGCAGTATTCCATCCAGATATATATATTAACGTCATAATCACGTTGACACACAGGTCTCCATTAGATCACCCAAGTTAAGCAATGTTGAGCCTAATCACTACTAAAATGGGTGACCATTTGAGAATTCCAGGTGCTGTATGTGCTCTCCGCTTGGCATTGTTTCCAGTCATCTATCATAGAAATGTAGCTGTTAAGGGGTCAAAGTTCAACGATTTGACCTTTGAGAACTCTACCAAACTCCTCCGACAATTTACAGTATAAACACTTGAAATTTTAGATATAGGTTCCTTGGCCATGGATCTAACTTAATAACTTGAATTGCACCCAAAACAATAAATTTTAAGGGGTCATAATAGGGGTCAAAGTTAAAAAAAATTGGTCGCTTTTTTTTTTTGCTCAGCATACACCTCCAAATACCCGGGCAACGCCGGGCACCCATGCTACTATATATATATATATATATATATATATATATTTCTACAAGGTGTCAAAAAAGTAACTGAAGGAGTTTGAACTTAAATACATTCTTTATTTTTGATGATATCTTTCTGTAATTTTAACGCAATCTGACTAAAACATTGGGAAATTAAAAAAAAATGCAAAATTCAAAAAATCTTTATTTATGAAAAATGTCTTTTAAATGTTGCCCATTTTTAGCTTCGAATATTTGTGCTCTTTCCAAAACATTATTCATGGCAGATTGCAGAATCTCTGGGTTGCGATTTAACTCCCATTATTTCGTTCCTGATGTTTTCCTTCAATTCTTGCAGGGTTTGGGGTTTGTTAACATAGACTCTTTCTTTAAGATATGACTTAGACTATCTCTTACATGAAACGTCGATAAGCTCTTTGAATCAAAACAGTTGATTCCTGATTTTGGTAAAACAATCTCACAACTTATGTACATTATTCAATGCTATATTTATCCATAATTATTTTTTAAAATATTATTTGTAAAACATCTGAAATAGAGAAAAAAATAATCATTAATGATAAAAATGACTAAAGTTTTCAACCCTTCAGTGACTTTTTGGACAGTCTGTATATTTATTTTGAAGAGATATTCTAGCTTGGTATTAAAAATTTAAATGTTTTTTGTTTTTGTTTTTTCAGAATTTACAAGTTGGTGATGAATTATTACGATTTGGTTCCATTCAGGATAAAAATTTCGAAAGTCTTCAGGATGTTGGAAAGGTCGTCCAGCTTAGTGTTGGGGTGTGTTTAATATTCATTATATTTTCTTAATCTTGTTGCAAAAACTTCTAGATTTCTACTAGCAGGGGGGGGGGAGGGGCACCCGGCTTTGCCTGGTCATAAAATATGCTTACATATGATATTTTAATTTGTCCAGATTTCATTTTGGGTGCCATCAGCTAGATTCGAAACCAAAACTGTAGCATTCAAGGCTGGTGACATTGCCACTATACCAACATGACACGCATATGAACTGATTAAAAATTAAAAAATAAACTCAGATGAATGTACAAAATGTATAACGATTTTTTTTAATTTTGACCCATTTTTGACCCTTAATAAAAACAAATTTTAGCCGGTTAAAGACCCATAAAAGAAGGGTCCATAAAAAATAAAATCATTTCAGGCTCCTAGCGTCACTCTGCAACTTTTAGTTTCGGAAGAGATAGAGTTTGAAAATATGGAGACAGACAGACAGACATATAACCGTTTATATATTAGCTTATATACTAGCATACCACCCGACATTGCCTGATCATAAAATATACTTGGACTTTGCATTAATGGTAAGGTAAGGGGTGATTACATGTAGAACCCCGGTGGCCCTAGAATATGTTTGTTTAAGGTCACGATGTGGAATATGTTTTTCCAGCCCCTGGGTACAATATTTGCCTCGCCTTACGTTGTTATTTATAATGTTATTTGATTATATACATTTATTTTTGATTCCATTTTCACTCTAAACAAGGCACAGTGCCATTTTGATGTAGGGGGTTACTATTGGAAGCATAACTTATAAGTGAAGGGATACTATGGGGGAAGATAAGCAGCAAGATGTCTGTTCACATTACACTTCTGCATGTCAGTACAGACTTTTTTTTTTTTACATGGAGTCACCACTTATCAAGGCCCAAAGGCCACTCAGAGATAAGGGTTATTGCGTGTATAGTAATCAGTGAGATAGTATTGTAGTAATCATTATTATTGGGGGTTTTTATAGAGTGTCTTACTAAAAGGGGCGGTTTGTCAGGAGTTTGTTTATGTTGGACTTGAAGATGTCCAAGTTGTAGTCAGGTGGGAAACAGGCAAGCGGCAGAGAGTTCCACTGGCGTGTAGTTCTAAGAAAGAAGCTTTGCTCATGGAATCTACATTTGGATTTAGGCACAGATAAAGAGTGGGGAAAATTATTGACAGTAGTTTCAGCCAGACGGGTGTTTTTCATGAAAAATTGGCGAGGGGGGACGAGGGATTGGAGATCAGGCGAGCACTTGCCATGGAAATAACGATAAAACAATTTAAACACGATATTTAAATGCTTAAAAACTTTTGTGATTTTCCATGTCTTACTGGTTTTAGCAAATAAGGTGTAAACCATTATAATTATTTGCTAATATTTTCTCCTCTGAAGAGATGGTAGACATCGAAATCCTATAGGATAAGGAGTTAAAATATTTCTAATGTATTCTTTGTCTTGCATAGAATAATAAAAATCTTTTGATTTTAAATTTAACCATTTCATGTCATAAATTTTAAATTTATTGAATTACTAAAATTTGATATATATATATATATATGTTGTATCGAAAAATTGAAAAGGTATAATTAAATATATACATTTTGTATTTGTTTTTTCTGTTTTCTTTCAGAAAACAATTTCTGTCAGTGTTTTTCGAGAGGGCAAAGAAATTCGTCTGACATTGATCCCTAACAAATGGAGTGGACGTGGATTATTAGGGTGAGTGATTTGGTTTGAAACTGTTTTGTTTTTATTAATAAGTTACCACTTATAAAAGGCCTAAAAGCCACTTGAGGATTAAGATTAAACAGATGGATACCATATATCAGCTAGTGAAAACAACAGTCAACATAGAAAACTACTACTAATAGTACTGCATGGTTTGGAGTTGGACGCCTTCTTGTCATGTTGGTGTTGATGGTTGCTTTCCAGGCATTACGATCGTGGACGAGATGCTCTTTGATGTTTAGAACATGGAGGTCAGCCTTGATGTTTGTCCAGCCATTGTTTCTTTGGCCGGTCACGTTATTTGCTTCTGACATCAAAGGACAACATTCAATGAACCTATATATTTGTTTAGCAATAATGTTTTAAGCAAACTACCTCACTCTTTTACAAAAACAAATATAATTTTAAGAGAAAAATCCACTGAAAATTATCTGCACTTTAAGCATGTAAAGAAATGGTCCAAGATCAAACCAGAGACGGATTATTGGAAAATAAAATGCACAAAATTAATTTAGATGGATGACTTGGATGGATGTTGTGGAAAATAAAGGTCTGAGAGTGAATATGGTACCAATGCGAAAGTGATAACAAGTGATGCCACTACTACGACTACTACTACTACTGCATGATTTAACGTCTTCTGTTCCCAGCTGCTGGGGTTGGACGCCTTCTTGTCGTATTACCACTGATCCTGATGGCGGCTCTCCAGGCATTACGATCACTGACCAGATGCTCTGTGATGTTTAGAACGTTGAGGTGAGCCTTGATGCTTCCTTGCCATCACTTCTCTGGCCGGCCGTGGTATTTGCCTGTGACATTAAAGGACAACAATCTGTGTTGCTAAACGTTATCATCCATTCTCTTCATACGCGCAAACCATCTCACTTCTTGACTTATTCCTGAAAACAATACTGAAAGCTGGTATGATGGATATAACCCACTTGTGAGATGATAGCCCACTTGTGAGCACCAATCACCTTGTAATAATCATTGATACTACTACTACTACTATTACCACTACTACTACATGATTTTAACGTCTTCTGTTCCAAGCTGCTGGGGTTGGACGCCTTCTTGTCGTGTAACCATTGGTACTGATGGCTGCTCTTCAGGCATTATGATCACTGACCAGATGCTCTGTGATGTTTAGAACGTGGAGGTCAGCCTTAATGCTGTCGTGCTATTGCTTCTTTGGCTGGCCATGGTATTTGCTTGTGACATCAAAGGATAACATTCTATGAACATATCAAGTCTACAACCGTCTTTAAGGTCTTGGTAAATCCTCATCATAACTTTGTGTTTAAATGTGTTTTTATTCCTTTTCACTTTTACGGTCGTCGATGATCAATTAACTTGTGTATAAAACAGGCCTTGCCTTAGAGTTTTGATTGTCGATGAGAGTTTATGTTAATAGTCTAAGGCTCGCATAAATTCTTCCACAAAATACACGCATCCCGGAAACAGTAACGCTTTTCTCAAATGCATACGCGCATTGTTAGTTCGATGAGATATCAGACGAACAACAACACAAACAACTCCGGAAGCAGTAAAGTGACAAAGTATTCGACATGAAGGTGCATGGTGCGTGCAGGAATGTCTTCACTGCTTTGTCTTCATTATCAGCCACCTATTATTTGCCAATTATTTTCCGTCTCAATGGTAACTTACCTTTATAACATTATCTGGGAACCAACACATAGTAGCCTCAGTCACAAAGCAAAGAATAGAAAATAACTTCAACTCGCTGTTTTTGTACAACAACATTTATTTTCTCATTTTCTCATTACTGCTGTGACGTCCCTCATGTGATCGTCTTCTCGAACGTGTTTTCGAACATTATCCAAGTCTCTAACATGATTGTCTTCTGGAACATGCTCTCTCCATTTTATAGTCTTCTTTTTTCTTACCATGACGTTATTTCACTCACAGCTCGATATTTGCATATGTTACACTGTGTTTTGGATGAATAAAAACAAAATGCATTTTTAAGTAAAAATTATCTTCTCCAACCATCCAAGCTGTTCTCAAAGTGAATCCGAAGTTAACTTTTAATATAGCAACTTTTTGGACCATGCCATATAGTTGCACCCTGGCAGTACTCTGTGTGCAGCTTGGCATTCATTGAAGAATCGCAATCGACTCCTTAGTCATACATTGTTATTCAATCAAGTGGTCAAAGATAATGTTGGGTAAGGTGCTCTCCACCACAAGGCCTCACTCAGACTCTTCGATCAAAGTTCAACTCAGAAATGACAGTTCCATGGCATCGTATTTAATAAAAACAGAACAAGGAAATTATCTAAGACGCAGTAGACGTCATCTTCTAAACAAAAACGACACTGTTTGTATAGGATTCCACGGAAAATGGAACCAGAAAGGAAAGGTAGTTAAAAATTGGAAGAACCCATTCATATTAAAAAAAAAAAAACAAAGCCAAGAAATTATCTAAGACGCAATAGATGTCATCTTTTATTAGCAAATGCAAATCCTACACGCATTATCAAAACTACACAATATGACTATGAAAATATATTTAATGAAAAGATTAGTCAAATACATATAGAACATTAATTGATTGCACAAAGGGAGGGCGAATAATTAGGCTTCCAGTCAGATATGTGTTGTGTTGTTCGTTGGAACGGCGAGGACCATCTGATCAGGATGGGATGAGGGGAGTCATCATCGATGAGTGCGGATATGGCTGATAAGCTCAATCTTTGCTTGAAAAGTTCGGTAAAATCCATTGAAAGCGGTCGGTGGTTCTATGAGAAAATAAAGCTGTGTACGCATTATAAATGTTTCTTTTCTGTGTCTTACGTTATACATTAGTACATTAGGGGTCATTTCGAGTTAAAAGTTTATTTACTGCACTCATCTGGACTAGAGAAAATCATGATTTAAATGTGTATGTCTCGTCTAAATAACTAACGATAATTCTCTAATATGGCCGACCAGACGGGTGATCAAAAAGTCAGATCGAGCGTACCGCGTACCGGAAAATGAAATGAGACTAAAAAAACAGGCAAAAAAAAAACACGGCCAAAAAAAAAATTATCCACCAAGAAAATAAAACACAACAAATTAATCTGAAAAGCGCAAAGTTCAAGCCAAAAAAAGAAAAAAAAAAAGGCCAATTGTCAATTTGATCTCATTTCGTTTTCCGGTACGCTCGATCTGACATTTTGATCACCCTTCTGGTCGGCCATATCAGAGAATTATCGTTAGTTATTTAGACGAGACATACACATTTAAATCATGATTTTCTCTAGTCCAGATGAGTGCAGTAAATAAACTTTTAACTCGAAATGACCCCTAATGTACTAATGTATAACGTAAGACACAGAAAAGAAATATTTATAATGCGTACACAAATTTATTTTCTCATAGAACCACCGACCGCTTTCAATGGATTTTACAAAGTTCTACTGCAGTGAGAACAGGGAAATGTAGCAGATCCTTCCTGTCCTTCCTGGCAGCAACTTTTCGGTTACTTTCATATTTATATTTGCAGACATCATCATAAACAATGGCTCGCCACTTGGCTCTATCTAAAGCTGTCTACTCCCATGATAACGGATCAACGTTGAAGGCTTTCAGTGATACCTTCAGAGTGTCTTTAAATCATTTTCTCTGGCTCCCATGGGAGCGCTTGCCATGTTGGAGCTCTGCAGACAGAAGCTTCTTGGGCAGTCTGTAGTCTGGCATGCAGGCTACATGACCAGCCTAGCAAAGCTGAGCCTTCATCAGTGAGATATAGAACAAAAACATTTAATGAATGAAAAAAAAAAAATTGTAACGAGTTAATATTTTTGATGGATAAAAAAAAATGTGCGTATACGTAACGAGACTTTTATTAAAACTGTGTAGATAGTAGTCGGTTGACACATAATGTATCCTACGCTATTTTCATTTCAGTAGGATCATTTTTGTATTAGGTTGCATTTTGAAATGCCGAAACGGTATATGGCTATGTGAGATTTATGTAAGTGGTTTGAGTTCCATATTAGGGGTGTTGATTTAATTTGAATAAAATACAACCGCTTAGAGACTGTTCTTCTTTCTCCAACTTAACAACATGGTGAGAAAGAAGAAGAAAGAAAGAAACAAACAAACAAACAAATTTCCAAAATTCTGAAGATAAAGATGCTCCGAAATATATAAATTTCAAACAAGTAAAAGATTTATTTTATTTTCATAATATTGCGGTGTAATTTGTCTTTCAAACGTATATGATACATATTCTATTTTATGCAAATTAAATCAACGCTCCTAATACGGAACTCAAACCACATATATATTATGTTGGTGCAAAAATAATGTCGTTTTTATGATATATATATATATATATATATATATATATGACTCGGGTTTTTGTTATTCAAAAGTAATAAACTAATGAATTCAATGAGGTTGTTAGATAGTGCTCAATAAAAAGAGCTAATAATACTTGTTTATTGTTATATAAACATGCTCACATCCGCTGCTACAAACAGCCATTTGTTTCAATCAAACAACAGATATCATCAGGCAGCGACTTTACTATTCAAATGTTCAATTTTATTCATTGAACATTTGAATAGTCAAGTCGCTGCCTGATGATATCTGTTGTTTGATTGAAACAAATGGCTGTTTGTAGCAGCGGGATGTAAACATGTTTATTTAACAATAAATAAGTATATATATATCCTTCCGTCCAGTGCAGCCGTAGCTGAGATTGAACTCACTACACCCGGTCGTAGTGTAATTCATATCTTGTCGGTAGCTGAATACTTGATGCTTTGCCAGGGCTATCAAGGGTATTTTTTATCGTGATGCCATCACTAGATGAGGTGCCTACCACGGCTTAAGAGAGTCCCATCTACCCTCGAGAGAAAGATAGTTTCTCAACCTGGTATTTTACCTCGCGATACATACAGTGACTTGTCTTCCCAAATGATCATCCATCTGGTACTGGCCAGGCTCAACGTTGCTTAACTTCGGTGATCTGACAGATGGAAAAAAAAAATGCATTTTTCCCCAGGTATAATTTGGGACGCTGAATAATCAGTAGAACAATGAAATGAAAAAAAAAAAGTTTACACCATCGCCGAGTCTCGAAAATTGGTGAAACAGTTTACAAAAAGGAAACAAGTTAGCAATCAAACTATAACTGAATGTGATTAGTCCCAGAAGCAGTAAAAAAAAAAAAAAAAAAAAAAATACCCAAATATTATACCTGTAAGTGCCGGGAAAATTCACTTTTTATGGTATCTTTTGTTTATTAAATTGCTAGGTGAAACTACAGAATAGTTAAAAAAAAAACCCCCAAAAAACAAAAAAAACTCTTGCTATGTTAAAAATGGATTTCGAAATAAAGTTATTATTTCAGCACGGTCCTTTCTCTGCAAGAGTACCATTTTTTATGTAAAAAAATTTCACAATTTATCTATTTATATATCTCTCTCTCTCTCTCTCTCTCTCTCTATATATATATATATATATATATATATATATATATATATATATATTAATTTTATTTATACAAACATTAATGGCTACATATGTGCATACATGTTTCTGTAATCACCCACGTTGGGGGATTACGTCTTCAGGCCAAGAATTACCGTCGAAAGTGATATTTCCACCAAATACCTATAAATATATATATATATATAAATAAAAAAAAGTGAACGTGTGTCTGTCTGTCTGTCTACATTTGCCTACGCAATTTTTAGTCTATAGACTCGAAATTTGATGTACAGGGTACTGAGATTTGGGAAAATCGATATGATCGGTTTTTGGCCAGAAATTTGGCGATTTGACCTTTGAGAACTCTATCAAACTCCTCCGACAATTTTGATCTACGCACTTGAAATTTTAGATATAGGTTCCTTGGACATGGATCTAACTTAATAACTTGATCTTGGACATGGATCTAACTTAATAACTTGATCTTGGACATGGATCTAACTTAATAACTTGATCTTGGACATGGATCTAACTTAATAACTTTATCTGAGCACAAAACAATAAATGTTAAGGGGTCATAATAGGGGTCAAATTAAAAAAAATTTACCGCTTTTTAAAAATTTTTTTTATTTTGCTCAACATACACCTCCAGATGCCGGGTTGAAATGCTAAATAGTAACGCCGCCAAAGATGTCGTGTTTCGCATGTCCAGAATTTACAGAATTTGGCAGTTACAAATTTTTCATGACAAAAGACACATCCAACAATTCATCTCATGGAGTTTCTTTGGCAGAAAAAGAAGTATTTGATATAATTTTTTGTTTTGGTATTTCTAGTTTTTTCTTTTTTCATTAATTAACAAGTTTATTTAAAAATTTTTTATTAATTAACATCGTTACATTGTAACAGGTTTTTTAAATTAATTTTGTGTACGTTAATTATTAAACATCCCAAATTTATATATTGGAAACAAAAAAAATAAATAAATGCTTATTTTTGCAATGTCTATGCTGGTTATCTCCCTTAGATTTGAGTTTCTTGTTGCCATAAGCGCACATTTATTTGTTATATATTTCTTTCTGTATTAATTTTAATTTTTTTTTTTTTTTTTTTTTTTTTACATATAATAGAATATCGTCAAGGAATAAAATCGAAAAATTCTGTAAACATAAGCGCCTTTTTTTTTTTTTTTCAATTTTTATACAAAAGATGAATTTTTTTTTTTTAAACGTCAAGGGAGGCAACACTTTCCAAAATGTTTTTATAAAGATTGCTTTGTTTTGATTTTTGATTTAAAATAATAAAGGCCGTTGATATTCGCAGCCGGCTGCGGCTATTCTAAAATGCTATTCGCAGCCGGCCGCATCAGCTGACCGGAAGTGACGTCAGACAAATCTTAAGTAAATTCTTGGCTAGAATTGTAAAAATAATTTGTTTTCTTTTGTAATAGAATTTAACAATTTCTTTCATTTTGAGCTGCTTTTTTCTCCCGTTTATTTTTGTTTTCTACAATTAATAAACCAGTTTACAAGTAAAAAATAAGTTGTTTTAATTTTTAATTACCAACACAGTGGCGAATTTAATTTTTCTCTCTCCCATTTTTTATTTTGAGCGGAGAATTTAACATGTCTTTTCATTTTAATTATTTGTTTTAGTTTTTCATTACTAACACAGCGGAGAATCTGGGGTACTCATGCAGAGAACGGCATGGGCGTGGCTTATCACTTGCTCAGTTGCGAAATATTTTTGTTTTTAGTAAATAATTTGTGTTTTTTGGCAAAGTTTATTTTTAATAAAATTAGCGTATTTACTGATATTTTTGAACCGCGATATTACCATTCTTTCATAACACCGATCACTTTAGTCCTGCCTTCTTACACAGGTTTTCGGGTCGCTGACAACGAATCTGATAATCAACCCCACAGCAAATTTACCGTTTAGATGGTATTAACCCCTGGAGACTGGCTCTACCTGTCGCCATTTTACAGGCTTCGTTGCCCGCCCGCTAGGTGTATCAGAATTTTAGGCGGAATTTTTGACACCCCCAACAAAAAACTGCGAATAAAATATATAAAACTCGTAATTTCTGTTTTTAAAGTGGGTTGTTTATTTTCCTTATGAAATATACTTCCAAAATAAACTATTACAGTCGTTTAAAACATAATAGAAGTATTATTTTTTTATTTTTTAAAAACAATGTTTACAAAATGTCTAAGCGCGTTTCTCCGATGTTACAAGCAGCCATTTTTTTACGTATACAAATACATTGATTTTTACGAGTTAACTTTTTTTAAAACTTTTTTAACTTTAAAAATCGATCTAAATTTTTCTATTAGTTCAATTTTTACGTAATTTTCAGGTTCAATGTGAAATTGTATGCTCTTTTCAATAAAGTGAATATAAATTTCTGGTAAGGTTTTTTTTTTTAATAATTTTGAGATCAATACCGTCGACTCGACAACTTCCGGTTTCGCCGCCGGCCGGCTGCGAATAGCATTTTAGAATAGCCGCAGCCGGCTGCGAATAGTCACTTCGATAATAAAATAAAAACTAAACTAAACTTGTAAAAAAAATAGTTTGATTTGATGGAAAAAAAATGTTTTTTTTTTTTTTTTTTTTTTTTAAATAAAATAAGTTGGTTCCGTTTATATTTCTCGCAAAGTTTAGAAAAGATCGTTATTGTTGATTGCGTGTAAACGACCTTGACATTTAATATTACGATAAAATATGTGTTTATTTAAGAAATGTCGTATTGTATAAAAATTTTGTTAAGTTTAAATGATGAGAAATTATTCGTTATGAAATGTTGTTATTGATAAATGCAAAAGTTGTAAGGTGTTAATGTTGTTGCAATTTGTTTGAATGTATTTTAATAAGTTGTAACGACGTGTCGGTGTTGTGTATAGCTGTGTGATATAAAAGTGGCGGTAATTTTTCTGAGAAACTCATACTTACCTGGCACAGGGGTCAACGGTGATCATCCAGGCCGTTCTCCCAGAGCGAGGCCCTTCCATTGCACTACGGTTGGGTTGACCTTTGCGATCGTCCCAAATGTGGACGACTCGGGTGCGCTATTTCTAAGTGTGGGGTCTGCGTTCGCGCTCACCCCGATAATTAAACAAAAATCAGATAATCTTATTAATGAAACCTTCATAAACTTTATCTTATTTACTGTAATTTTAATTAGTTTTGATAATATAAAATTTTCAATAATTTTGTCGTAAGATTTCAGAAAATAATTAAATTACTTGAACAAGTAAAAAAAAATAATCATAATGCCATATGTGATATGCTAGATGATATGCCTACCACGGCTTAATAGAGTTTAGACCGTGCCAGTTTCTCAACCTGGTATTTTCACCTCGCGGTACATACAGCCGCCTCACCTTCCCAAATGGTCACCCATCTGGTATTGGCCAGGCTCAACGTGATTGTGTATGTCTAAATATAAGACCTATAATGGCCGTACGTACATGGTTACTTATGTGTGATTCTAAAATCACTGCCACAAATTCTTTTCTAAATGTCGAGTTAAAAAGGTCAGTTACTTGGCCTCCAAGACGATTGCCCGTGTCTGTTTTGCATGATAAACATTATTACAAATTCTAATATTATTAAACTCTACCTGAACCCCTGTATACTATAATGTATATCGATACTGCATTCTTGTAATGTTACATGATAAAGGCTGTCCCCTTTTCATGTAAATATAAAAATAGGGAATTAGTTAAATGTAAAAATGAAATAGAATAGACGAAATTCGAACCTCGTAATTTAGGTTTAGAAATAGATTACGAGAGAGAATTAGAAAATTGAATGTAAAAACAAACCATTGTTTAGCTTAGAGATAAAATAGTTTTAAGAAAAGGAATGTGCATTTGTCAATTCTGTTATGAAATTAATTGAATTGAGGAATGCAACTATAGGATAATTTAATAAACATGTTTTTAACATATTGGAAATATAGGTTAAAATTCCTTTTGTAAACAAAGGAAAAAGTTTTGGACACGCATTTCAGAACACGTGAAAGAAGACACATGTTTTAACAGGGGTATGACGTCATGGAAAATGGGAAGTTATTGATATAGTTAGAGACTTTAAAGTTAAGCAGAGAGAGTCTGATGACGACCGACGACAGTCTGGAGTCCAGAGATGGACAGTCGAACGTCTGGAAGCGAGAAGGTCACCTTTGAAACATAAAATGTAAAACTTTGAATTCCTGACTAAGAAAACCATCGACCGGTCCATGGGAATAAACAGGAGTGAGAGACAAGCAGCAGATGCACCAGCCCAAATATGACAACAATACTCCATACATGGGCGAATGGTGGCCTTATAGAGGTACAAGATACTTTCAGGCGTGAGTAGTTTTCTAGCACGATAGAGAGAGCCCACCTTCTTCGCAGCAACCTTTGCAATGCTCTTAATGTATCTATTCCAGTTCATGTTCCTTGTAAACGTTAGGCCGAGGAGTTTAAAGGAAGCACTTTCAGTTAATGGATCTTTGTCATTAAACTCTACCTGAACCCCTGTATACTCTAATGTATATCGATACTACATTCTTATAAGATATATCTCTCCTTTTCCAACTGGACAACTAACCAATTTCTCTTCTCCCCAACCTGCTATAAAATCACATACTATGCCACATACCTTGGAAGAGGGGTTTAGCTTCCGGTCCTTAACTTTAGAAGGTAACTTTTTACCTTTTTTAAAATCGATAAATTCTAAACATCTACATTTATCTATTGCTAAGGCATGCATTATCTTATAACATATATCTATAATCTATAGCTTATCTATAAGATAGATACTTATTAGCCATAGTTTGTACTTATATTTAAAGTGATCTATATTAAGTAGCAAATATCTTTAATTCCCTTAGATGGCCTAAAGTTAAAGTAGTGGTGATTATCTTTACATGAAAACTAACACCTGAAACTCATTTCAAATCGTATCCTAACTCTTTATATTATAATTCTTCCAATGTATTTATTAATCCCCAAACCATATTTAATCCTTGCTGAACTCTAGTAGATATTAACCTTTAATCTACACCCCATACTCATGCATACCTCCACCCACGTTTCCACTCAAAACATGTGAATAACCACATCTTCCAATCTTAATCCTATTTTGCGGAGTGTAAATTCAAAGCAGATACTAATTATCATTGATATTAACTCGAATGATCCTAACTACCTATGTGGGGGCATAGAAATACCTGGCTTTGAAACCAGATGTGGGGATAACCCCCTCGCTACTGATGGACCTATAGATCTGGTCAAGTCATCAATCTAGGAAAACTAAGAGAGAGAGAAAGAGAGAAAGAAATGTCAGCAAGGACTTATATAACAAAAGGGAGAGAGAGAGAGTGATGCACGCACACACACACACACACACACACACACACAAAAGGCCTTTCAGGTTCAAACGATTGCTAGACAACGGGTCAGGATGAGAAGGGAAGGGGATAACATGAATGCTACAGGCTAACTAAAACATCTGACCCCCCCTTCCCTTTGCACTGTTGAAGGTGACGTCATAAAAAATAAAATTCTGACACTTTAGTAGGCTGAATCGATAAATACTAAACATCTACATTTATCTATTGCTAAGGCATGCATTATCTTATAACATATATCTATAATCTATAGCTTATCTATAAGATAGATACTTATTAGCCATAGTTTGTACTTATATTTAAAGTGATCTATATTAAGTAGCAAATATCTTTATTTCCCTTAGATGGCCTAAAGTTAAAGTAGTGGTGATTATCTTTACATGAAAACTAACACCTGAAACTCATTTCAAATCGTATCCTAACTCTTTATATTATAATTCTTCCAATGTATTTATTAATCCCCAAACCATATTTAATCCTTGCTGAACTCTAGTAGATATTAACCTTTAATCTACATTGCCAAAAAAGTTTTTATTAAAATTTTTTTTTTATGAAAGGATTACCACATATCAAAGCCAAAAGGCCACTCGAGGATAAGGGTTAATTTAAAAAAAAAAATTTTTTTTTTATGAAAGGGTTACCACATATCAAAGCCAAAAGGCCACTCGAGGATAAGGGTTAATTTAAAAAAAAAAAATTTTTTTTTATGAAAGGATTACCACATATCAAAGCCAAAAGGCCACTCGAGGATAAGGGTTAATTTAAAAAAAAATTTTTTTTTTATTCAATTTATTAACCCAAACATGGCACAGTGCCACTTTGAAGTTGGGGGCTATTATCGGGAACATAAGTTGCAGGGGTATTCTGAAGGGAGATTAGTAGCAAGATGTTTGTTCACATTACACTTCTGCATGTCAGTACAGTTGGAAAAGCAGAATCCCAGAAAGGACTTCCAAAGTCTAGCAGTTCTGGGGTAGAAACTATTGGAGTAGAAGGCTTTCTTACATCCAGGGATCTCTACTGTGAAGGGGTGGGATTTAGCTGCTTGTCGGGTTTGTCAGAGGTATTCATGTCGAGGGGGTACAAGTGCTTGTAGTTTGTCAGAGCATTCACCATTAAAATACTTGCAGAACAGGCAGAGGGATGCAACATTTTATTGATGGGACAGAGGCTGAAGCCTAGATGACAGTTCAGGAGTGAGAGACAAGCAGCAGATACACCAGCCCAAATATGACAACAATACTCCATACATGGGCGAATGGTGGCCTTATAGAGGTACAAGATACTTTCAGGCGTGAGTAGTTTTCTAGCACGATAGAGAGAGCCCACCTTCTTCGCAGCAACCTTTGCAATGCTCTTAATGTATCTATTCCAGTTCATGTTCCTTGTAAACGTTAGGCCGAGGAGTTTAAAGGAAGTACTTTCAGTTAATGGATCTTTGGTCATTGCTATTGGCGGTAGAGAAGGTCTCTTGTAATTATTCAAGGAAACAAGTTTAGTCTTGGCAGCATTGAAATACAACCATTCATTTTTGGTCCCCATTCCACTACAGATTAGAGGTCTTCCTCTAGAGCTTAAGCCATTTCCTTAAATATGTGTGTATTTGTTTTTTTCATATGTATTGTAGTCATTTCCTTAAATATGTGTGTATTTGTTTTTTTCATATGTATTGTAATCATTTCCTTAAATATGTGTGTATTTGTTTTTTTCATATGTATTGTAGTCATTTCCTTAAATATGTGTGTATTTGTTTTTTTTTCATATGTATTGTAGTCATTTCCTTAAATATGTGTGTATTTGTTTTTTTCATATGTATTGTAGTCATTTCCTTAAATATGTGTGTATTTGTTTTTTTCATATGTATTGTAGTCATTGGACGAGTTGTGTAAAAATCGTTTGTCGTTGTAATTCGGTATAATCAGACTATTTATGAGAACGGTTCAAAAACACGACTAAGAACACCATAAAATTTTCCGTTTTAGATTTTTTCATTGACTAAAAATTATTTTTTTGTGATTTGTAACCACAATTTCCTTCTTTTTTCTTCTGCAGATGCAACATTGTTCCCCTATAGAAGCAAAAAAAAAAAAAAAAAGGACGAGCAGGAAATTCTTTGTTTTTATGTTTCAATAAATGTTTAGCTTTTTCGTTTAAAATTTCTGTCTTTATTCTTTCTTTCTGATGTGAGTGGAAGTGCTTATTTTGTCCAATAGATACCCTAACAGACTCTGGAATCGGTGATGTGAGAAAGGTGGGCTCTATTTAATATGCCAGAAAGTTACGCCTGAGAGTATCCTGTACCTTTACAAGGACACTATTCGACCATCTATGGAGTATTGTTTTCACATTTGGGCTCGTGAATCTGCTACTGGTCTCTCACTTCTGGACAGGATTCAAATGAGAGTCGCTCACCTGAGCAATCATCTAAGCTTCAGCCTCTGTCCCATCGATGAAATGTTGCATTCTTCTGCCTATTTTACAAGTATTTTAATGGTAGATGCTCCAACGAACTACAAGCCCTTGCAGCCCCTCAACATAAATTCCCCCGACAAACCTGACAAGCAGCAAAGTCCCACCCCTACACAGTAGAAATCCCCAGATGCCAAAAAGCCTTCTACTCTAATAGTTTCTTCCCCAGAACTGCTAGACTTTTGAATTCCCCTCCGGGTTCCTGTTTCCCTGACTGTACTGACATGCAGAAGTTCAAGTGTAATGTGATAGAGACCTTGCTACTCAACTGCCTACGTAGTGTCCCTGTTATCATGTTCCAGATAGTAGCCCCCTGCATCTCTGCCGCTCGCCTGTTTCCCACCTGACTACAACTTGGACGTCTTCAAGTCCAACATAAACAAACTCCTGACAAACCGCCCCCTTAATTAAGACACTTTATCAAATCTCCAATACTAATGATTACTACAATACTATCTCATTGATTACTGTACACACAATAACCCTTATCCCTGAGTGGCCTTCGGGCCTTGATAAGTGATGACCCCCATGTAAAAAAAAAAAAAAAAAAAAAAAAGTGGCACCATGCCTTGTTTTGGATGAAAATGCAATACAAAAAAAATGTTTAGTTCAGATTCGATCAGATCCATCGATGTCAGTTGCTATTGAGAAAACTTTTCATCTGCGTTTTCCTCCCATGTCATCGTTGGATGATGATGATATGTGTTGGGTAGTTTTTAAAAATAAATACTGCATTTTTAATTTAATTCAAGCCATGAATCCTATTACTAAATTATTTTAAAATCCTCTAAAACAGATTTCCAACACAAGGTGAAATAATCTCTATTTTTTCTAAACCTTTCTATTTTGTTAAGCCAGATGTGCAGTTTTGACTGCGTTTACGATATTTTTATATACAAAATGAAACATTGGCTTAAAAAAAAATATTAAACTAATACCTAATCTTCAATTTCAATATCGCCCAATGTTATGTTGCGTTGTTTTCTACGTGTGGTTGGTAAATAACAATAACTCGAGTGTTGACGTCATCGTTGGATTTAGCGTTTCATATGATGGCATGTGCTGGGCAGCTTTTAGAAATTGACTTTTAAACTAACCTATCTCTGGCCAGGTTTTTATTTAAACTACATAACTTGAAATGCAGCAGAGTTTTTTAGGCCAGACGACCTTCATGAAGTCAACCGAATAAGATGTTTGTATCGACACGATCACCAAGTGATTGATTGGCTACCAAAATAAAATGTTAAGTTTTTCTTTTTATTTTATGGAAATCGCTCCAGACAAGGCATGAAGCCACCAGATTAAGGAGCTAAAGATTTTTTTAATAATACTTCAAGATCACAAATTTTCCAATGATAATTGTTAGATCGAATAGATTCTAACCCAGAAGACAGTAGTTCTTCCCCCTTTGTCATAAATATTGCTCCTGGAATGTTAGGACTAAAGGATAAGATAAAGGAAGCTAGAGGTACGCGGTTGCTAAAAGTAAACCCAAGATCCATTTTCTAATCTTGTTAAATTTGAAACTTGCATTTAAATTTCACCAAATGAATAAATACTAAAATTTTTAATCCAAGTCTACTTATTAAGCTGGATATTCAATTTTAACTGCAGTTCTCATAACTCTATGCACTAAAGGGTTGACACCTTGGATAGGATTGAAACCGTTATCTTCAGATAATTCTCATCTGGAACCGTAGAGATTCAATATCTCTATCAACTGCGCCATGGGCCCCTTCGTGTAATTATATCCATGCAGATATTCTACATGATTTATACTTGCATAATATTTGCATAAAAAGCTTATAGCAAACACAAACTCTTTCTATGTATATTTATGTCTGCGTATATATATTTGTTAAAAAAAAAAATTGCCTACCAAACTATTTGTCAGTATACACGATGCACTGGATAAAGCAGGGGAGCCCTAGACACATCTAAGACCCTGGATAGGATCTGACATGAAGGTCTTCTCTTAAAAATTTAATCATGCTATTACTGGACGAATACTTAATATAATTAAATCCTTCTAAGACAAGGAAAAAAAATCCAGGTTGTTCTTGATTTTTTTTTTTTTTTTTTTACATGGGGGTCACCACTTATCAAGGCCCGAAGACCACTCAGGGATAAGGGTTATTGCGTGTACAGTAATCAATGAGATAGTATTGTAGTAATCATTAGTATTGGGTGTTTAGATAGAGTGTCTTACTTAAGGGGGCGGTTTGTCAGGAGTTTGTTTATGTTGGACTTGAAGACGTCCAAGTTGTAGTCAGGTGGGAAACAGGTAAGCGGCAGAGAGTTCCACTGGCGTGCAGTTCTAAGAAAGAAGCTTTGCTCATGGAATCTACGTTTGGATTTAGGCACAGATAAAGAGTGGGGAAAATTATTGACAGTAGTTTCAGCCAGACGGGTGTTTCTCGTGAAAGATTGGCGAGGGGGGACGAGGGATTGGAGCTCAGACGAGCACCTGCCATGGAAATAACGATAAAATAAAGACAGGCTCGCAACGTCTCTTCTGTGGGAGAGAGATTGCAGGGAAGAGAAAAGGGTGTCCCCCACTAAGCCACAAAATCTATTTTGTACTCTGTAAAGGCAGGATAGGCTGTTTGTAGCAGCACCTACCCAGATGTGGCAGCTGTACTCCATCCTTGGATGTACTTGGCTTTTATACAGATAGAGAATTGCATCAGTAGTGAGATGTCTTCTGGAGCGGTAGAAGAATCCCACCATTTTACCAGCATCCCTGGCAACAGATTTGATGTACGTGTTCCATTTCAGATCAAGAGTAAAGGTCAAGCCCAGAAGCTTGTCAAAACATGGAGCCTCCCCAACACGAGAGCCATCCATTTCAATTGAGTCTAGATGGGGATCAGAGCATTGATGATGTAAAGATAGAAGCTTGGTTTTGGATGAATTAAAAGTGACCAGCCACCTCTTCTCCCATTGTACCACATGCTCAAGATCAGAGGAGAAGGAATCAGAGAGAACTTTGTCATTTACGGCCTTTGATGTGTTGCCATAGATGGCCGTGTCATCAGCATGGATGGTGATATATTAAAACAACACAATATAAATGTGGGTGTGCCACAATTAAGAGAAAAATCCAGGTTGTCCTCCATGATTGAATGACAAAATATGATCTATAAATGATTGGACCTTTATTATTTCTCATATCCATAAATGACCTCTCGGATAAAATTGCCTCTGAGATGCGTATATTGGTTTGATGAAACAATGTTATACAACAGACACGAGGGGGAAATGAATGAACACATCTCTAAGGGAATGGCTAAGGACCTTAGAGAAAAACCCTAGTCTGTAGTGGAAAGCGGTTGTGAATGAATGTTAACATTACATGCTACTAAGACTAAACTTCTTTCCTTAAACATTTATAAGAAACCGTCTCAACCATTGATTGTCATGACTAATAATATGCTACATAAAAGCACTTGGTTCAAACTCCATGGCTTAACATTCACAGCCAACATGAATTAGAACAAATACATTGAGGACATTGCCAAGACTGCTGCAAAGAAGGTTGACTTTCTCTACTGTGCTAGAAAGTTGCTCACACCAGCGAGTATCCTATATCTCTACAAGGTCACCATTCGCCCCATGCATGGAATATTGTTCCTATTTATTTTCCTCCCCACAAGGGCAGAGTTAGACACAAGGTCGGTTTTTAATGTGGGGAAATCCAGCTCCCCCAAAAAGGGGGCACTGGATAGAAACAAACATAAAAATTGCCTCAATCTAGAAGGAATTCTCCTCCACTGAGCGAGGTCAGAAAAGGCGAAGTGTAGTATCAGACCAGATACTACACTTTGATCGCAGCCAAACAGGTCAAGTATTAAACGCATAGAGTATTATTTTTTTAAAATTATTTGAACTATTCTCCTCAGTTTCGTTTCGGCCATTTCTTCCCCTGGTCTTCGTCAGGTTAACCATGACGGGATAGGAATAATTGGCCAAAACGTCGTGAAAACAACACCTAGAAGATAAGGATAATAGTCCAACATAAACAAATTCCCGATGAACCGCCCCATTAAGTAAGAAACTTTATCAAATCTCAACACTAACGTACTGTACACGCAATAACCCTTATCCCCGAGTGGCTTCTGGGCTTTGATAAGTGGTGACCACCTTGTAAAAAAAAAAAAAAAAAAATTAAACAAAAAATGATACAATTTACTCATCTCCCAAATAATTCCAAACTAATTCAATAGCATTGGAGTATTGTTGCCACATCTGGGCTGGTGCACCTACCACTAGTCTCTCATTCTTAGACAAGGTCCAAAAAAGAGTCTCTAATCTAATAAGTCCCGCACTATCAGTCAAGCTCCAACCTCTGTCCCATCACCGAAAAGCTGCATCCCCGTGCCTGTTTTAAAAGTATTTTAATGGAATGTGGCCCAACGAACTTGTATCCCCTCGATGTAAATGCCCCCCCGAAAATCCACATAAATTAAACAAGTAGTTTTATTTTTTATGAAGAAAATCATTTTTAAACGATTTTAAGCGATTAATGGGGAACCGTAGGCATTACAAGGCTGATCTAGCAAGTTTTAATTATTGTGGAGTTATCTGCCCTTGTTCCTTCAAGATGACGATGCAAGGCAGTCCATTTTGCTTACTCATAAAATTTGATTTTTTTTTTTTAGTTAAAAATAAAACTATGTGATCAAATTACGTGATTTTTGGAATATGACGTTTTCCTTCCATCACAGTTACGTACATTATAAAGGATTTTTCTTTAATTTTGTTTTGGCTATAGGCTGAAAATTCAACAAGAAAATTATGTTTGGATTTTCTTCCTCTTTTCCTTTCTGTTTTTTTTTTCTTTATACCTTTCTTTCTTTTCTTTTCTTTTTTTACAATTTTTTCTTTTTCATTCTTTCTTTCTTTTTCGTTATTTCTTCATTTCTTTTTTTTCTTTTTTTTTCATTTTCCAAATTGTTTCCGTATGTTATAATCCTTGTCATTCTTCATCATCCAAAATATCGGATAAAAATCGGAATTCCCTCGCCCCTCCCTGTGTTCTAAACATTGTTTTCGCGAAGAAAATATCAAAACAAAAGACGTTTTTTTACACGCCCAAATAAAATGGCGTCTTTTTCTTTTCAACAAAAAAACAAAACAAAACAAAACAAGCAAACAAAAAACAAAAAAAAAACACACAAACAAACAAGAAACAAAAAACAAAAAAAATCAAACGAATTTCCTAATAAACATGGCGGACCAGGAATTAAAAACAAAACCGAATTCCTTGACTTCAATGGCAGAGTCGATTGCATTACATCCAGTCAGGCATTCGTGTACACACGCACACATATGCACACACAGACACACGTATATATGCACGCACACACTCACGCACACAGACACATATATACACTCGCACACACACGTGTGCACAAGCACACGTAAAAGCAAACATGTATATAAACAAACACACGTGCACACACACGTACAAATGCACACAAACACACATAAATACACACGCATATATACACACACACACGTACGCACGCGCACAGACACACATACATAAATGCGCACACATACACATATATACGAACGCATGCAAGCACGCACGCATACAGACACATATATAAACACGCCCATGCGCGTGCGCACAAACGCACCTATACACGCACACATACGTGTGCGCAGACACATACATGCGAACATATATATAAGCACGCACACAAACATACACACATAAATACACGCATATATACACACATACGCGTACGCACGCACGCGCACAGGCACATATACAGAAACACGCGCACAGACACACACACACACACACATACGCGAACACACACACGTGCATGCGCGTTCACAGACAGACTCCCTCGGCGTAGAAAGTCTTTTCGCAAATTTACCTGTCAAAAAAGTCATGGATACAGTTGTTGACAATATTTACAACAATCTGTCCATCCCCATAACAAAAAATACTGCAAAAGTTACGATTGATTTGTATTTTTTTTTTACATAGGCATCACCACTTATCAAGGCCCAGGGACCACTCGAGGATAAGGGTTAAAGAGTGTGCAGTAGTCAATTGGACAATATAGTAATTCTCAGTAATGGAGATTCAGTAAATTTGTTAACTTAAGGGGAACGGCTTATCAAGAACTTGTTTACATTGGACTTGAAGACAACCATTTTGTAGTCAGCTGGAAAGCAGAAAAACGGAAGACAATTCCACAGGTGTGCAGTTCTAAGAAAGAAGCTTTGTTCATGGAATCTATGTTTAGGTTTAGGGGGAAATTATTGATAGTGTTTTCAGCTAGACGGGTGTTTCCTGTGAAAGTTTGGCGAGGGGGGGCCATAGATTGAAGCTCAGTCGAGCACTTGCCATGAAAATAACGATAAAGCAGAGACAAATTCGCAATATCTCTTCTGTGAGAAAGAGGTTGCAGGGAAGAAAAAAGACATCTTCTATGAGGCTACGAAGTCTATTTTGAACTCTATCAAGGCAGGATAAGTCTTTTCTAGCAGCTCCTGCCCAGATGTGGCAACAGTACTCCATCCTTGGACGAACTTGGCTCTTATATAGATAGAGAATTGCATCAGCAGTGAGATATCTACAGGATCGATAGAAGGATACCACCATTTTTCCAGCGGCTTTGGCAACAGATTTGATGTACGTGTTCCATTTTAGATCAGGAGTAAAAGTCAAGTCCAGAAGCTTGTCAAAACATGAGGCCTCTCCAAGACGAGAGCCATTCATTTCAATTGATGCCAGATAGGGATCAGAGTGAAGAGTTATTCTTTTACGACTATAAAGAGAAACGATAAACTTGTCGCCCTAAAGAAAACAACACTACAGCTTTATTTTAAAACTTTTATTGAAAAAAAAAATCAATTCAGGTAACTTGATTATGTAGTAGAGCTGACATCTATTCAATGTAGCTGCCTTCAGCCTCAATCACTGCTGTGGGAGGTCATGTTGGTGATGTTCTTGACGTATGACCAAACGAAATAGTCCAGCCGTTAAGGTCGTGGGAGAAGGGGGGCAGTGGGAGAAGGGTACAAAATCGTAGCACTCCTTTGGAAGCCAAGCTTGGATCTCTTTGGACTTGTGGGTCGGCGCCGAGTCCTGCTGCCACATCCAGGGTCTGCCAGCGGCCACCTGATTGAGCACTGTTCAGCACATCCAGGTAGACTTTGGTGTCGACTTTCAAGCCGACTTTGAAGATGTGAGGTGGCACGATGTGGTCTTCACTTGAAATCACACCAAAGACTAATTTTTCGTTACACTCTGTAAGATACAGACACAATCTCGCTAACACATACGCAGGCAAATACATGTACATATAATCAAGACGCGAAGACAAGGGAAATTATGTAAATGCGTGCACATACGCATACATACACGTACATACACATACACATACGCATACATACATGTACATATACATATACATACGCATACATACACGTACATATACATATACATACGCATACATACACGTACGCATACATGCACATCCGTACAGAGGCGCATCTCTAATTTCGCTTGTTAAACATTGTGTCACAACTGTCCAACTAGCAGATGGTTCGCAACAAAAAAAGAAGAAAGAAAAGAAAACTGGTTTCCATCAAACGGAAATACAATTATACAGGGCAGAACGATAACATTGTCGCCCCACAAAAGATGACATGATTCCATTTCCGTTTGATGAAACTGGCTTTGTTGCCTTTTTTTTTAATTATTACAGACCATTTACTAGTTGACCAATTGTACAAATCCCAAAGAGCGATAGGAGCCTCCTATCATGTCTGAAAGTGGCACAAAGTTCAACGAGCAAGATCGGAGATGCGCCTCTGTACAACTCATGCTCTCTACCGATCCAAGTCATGACAACATGGCCATTTTCATCACTTTTAAAATGCATCACTCCTTGCCACTGGACTCCAAATTCCGTATTAGTTTTTTTTTGGTTTTCTAATGAGATGATCATCTTTAGTTAACTATTACGTGTAATTATATTCATGCAGATATTCTACATGATTTATCATCATCATCATCATCATCATCATCATCATCATGTGCTGTCCTTCGTGTCCGAAGACGACTTCCTGTGAACCATCATTCTCCACTTGTCACGGTCGCGACTGAGGGTCTGATTATATAATTTATGGTATATGGTCTGATTATGATCTATACTTGCATAATATTTGCATAAAAAGCTTATAGTAAACACAAACCTCTTTCTATACATATTTACTTATGTAGACCTATATATATTTGTTTAAAACACGTTGCCTACCAAACTCCTCCGTCAGTTTTTGGTCTACAGAAATGAAGCTTAATATATAAGGTATTCGAACCTATGCGAAGCTTTATATTTAGGTTTTATCCAGGGAACATCTGTGCAAAAATGTGAAAATTAAAAAAATTAAATTTGTTAGGTGAAGGTTGAACGTCGGCATTACAAATATGCATGTGTGACGTAATAGCTATTGGTTCATGTTTTAATTTTTAGCCTTGCAGCAAACATCTCTCCATAGCTTAGGCATTAACGTCAAAGAAAAAATATATATCCTAAGCTAAATGTTTTGTTTTCGATTCTCGGAGGTGGCGCACGAGTCATTTTGTTTTTAACTTTTAAAATCATTGGGTCCAATATGATATAATAATAAATATGAAACTTGCACTAATCAAAATATATTTAAGCGTATTTTACGACCGGGCAATGCCGGGCGGCCTACTAGTCAATTTTATTTTGGTTATTCTTAATGCGTTTGAGAAGGTTAGATCACCGAAGTTAATCAACGTTGAGCATGGTCAATACTAAAACGGGTGACAATTTGGGACTTTTTTTTACATGGTGGTCACCACTTATCAAGGCCCGGAAGCCACTCGGGGATAAGGGTTATTGCGTGTAGAGTAAGCAGTGGGATAGTATCGTAGCAATCGTTAGTATTGGAGATTTGATAAGGTGTCATTACTTAAGGGGGCGGTTCATCAGGAATTTGTTTATGTTGGACTTGAAGACATCCAAGTTGAAGTCAGGGGGAAGCAGGTAAGCGGCAGAGAGTTCCACAGGCGTGCAGTTCTAAGAAAGAAGCTTTGTTCATGGAATGTACGTTTTGATTTAGGCACGGATAAAGAGTGGGGAAAATAATTGACAATGGTTTCAGCTACTCGGGTGTTTTTCGTGGGGGGAACCAGAGATTGGAGCTCAGACGAGCACTTGCCATGGAAATAACGATAAAACAGAGACAGGCTCGCAACGTCTCCTCTGTGGGAGAGAGGTTGCAGAGAAGAGAAAAGGGTATCCCCCACCAAGCCACGACGTCTATTTTGTAGTCTGTCAAGGCAGGATGCTGTATATGCTGTCCGCTTATCTCGGCATTATTTCCAGCTTCCTTGCCACTGTATTTAAGCAGTTCCGATTCAGGAGAGAGGTGTGGCTGGCGATTGCGTAACCCTTGTCTCACAATTACACGGGAAGGTTAGATAAGTGAATCATTAAAGTCCGTCAAGTCACTAATTACGATTATGTCATTTATTAGTGGAGTGTCTAAAACAAAAAATTAAAACCGGCACCAATTTGTAAATAAAATAACGAAAACAGACTATCATTTATGGTTCATTTTGATATGCGCCGACCAGACACGCGCTGGCGATGACAAATCGAATAGAGAAGTAAGAAGAAGAAGAAGAAGAACAACAACAACACCAACAACGTGAAGACTTTTCTATCGATGAAATAGACGTGTTCAAACTATGATGACGTCACACAAGTTGGACGTTGACATGTTAAACTTATGTGATTCATTTCGTATTTTTTTTGTTTATTTTTAAATATTAAAAAAAAAAAATGTTTCGCCAAACTTTCACAAGAAACACCGGTCTAGCAGAAAACACTATCAATAATTTCCCCAACTCTTTATCTGTGCCTAAACCTAAACATAGATTCCATGAGCAAAGCTTTTTTCTTTGAACCACACGCCTATGGAATTGTCTTCTGTTTTCCTGCTTTCCAGCTGACTACAATACGGTTGTCTTCAAGTCTGACGTAAGCAAATTTCTGATGAGCCGTTCCATATAAGTTAACAAATTTACCGAATTCCCATTACTAACGATTGCTATATTGTCCAATTTCCACTGTACACCCTTTGACCCACATCCTCGAGTGGCCTTTTGGCCTTGATAAGTGTGATGCTTTTGTAAAAAAAAAACAAACTTATATGATTCATTTCGTATTTGTTTCTTTTTAAATATTAAAAACAAATGTTTTTTTTTTAAATATTAATTATTTTTTGGATCAAATTTATTTTTCTCAGGATCATGTTAACCATACATTTGGTTGTTTTCGTTTTATGTTATTAAATTAATTCCAGTTAATTATTTCTATGTGATTAAAAAAAAATGTCTCGTCTCTAAAAGGCATGAAAAATAAAAGAAAATAGAAGAAAATAAAAGAAAAGTGGAGGAAGGAGAAGAAAAAAAGAAGAATACAAAGAAAAATAAAGACGAAGAATATGATGTAGAGGAAGAAAACGAAGAAAAAGAAGGATTTAAAGCAGAGGTGGAAGAGGAAGAAAACGAAGAAAAAGGGAAGACAGATATGAAGTAAAAAAGAAGAAAGAAAGAAAAGAAAAAGAAAAAAGAAAGATATGAAGTAGAGAAAGAAAAAGAAAACGAAGAAAAAGAAGGATGTATTTTTCGTTGACATCTATGCTGATGAAACGACCATCTATGGCAGCACATCAAAGGCCGTAAATGACAAAGTTCTCTCTAATTCTCTCTCCTCTGATCTTGAGCACGTGGTACAATGGGGGAAGAGGTGGCTGGTCACTTTTAATGCATCCAAAACCAAGCTTCCCTCTTTACATCATCAATGCTCTGATCCCCATCTAGCATCAATTGAAATGGATGGCTCTCGTCTTGGGGGGTGCTCCATGTTTTGACAAGCTTCTGGGTTTGACCTTTACTCCTGATCTGAAATGGAACACGTACATCAAGTCTGTTGCCAGGGACGCTGGTAAAATGGTGGGATTCTTCTACCGCTCCAGAAGATATCTCACTACTAATGCAATTCTCTATCTGTATAAAAGCCAAGTACGTCCAAGAATGGAGTACTGCTGCCACATCTGGACAGGAGCTGCTAAATACAGCCTATCCTGCCTTGACAGAGTACAAAATAGACTTTGTGGTTTAGTGGGGGGTGCCGTTTCTCTTCCCTGCAACCTCTCTCCCACAGAAGAGACGTTGCGAGCCTGTCTTTATTTTATCGTTATTTCCATGGCAGATGCTCGTCTTAGCTCAAATCCCTCGTCTCCCCGTCGCCAATCTTTCACGAAAAACACCCGTCTGGCTGAAACTACTGTCAATAATTTTCCCCACTCTTTATCTGTGCCTAAATCAAAACGTAGATTCCATGAGCAAAGCTTCTTTCTTAGAACTGCACACCAGTGGAACTCTCTGCCGCTTGCCTGTTTCCCACCTGACTACAACTTGGACGTCTTCAAGTCCAACATAAACAAACTCCTGACAAACCGGCCCCTTAAGTAAGACACTCTATCAAATCTCCAATACTAATGATTACTACAGTACTATCTCACTGATTACTGTACACGCAATAACCCTTATCCCTGAGTGGCCTTCAGGCCTTGATAAGTGGTGATCCCCATGTAAAAAAAAAAAAGGATTTAAAGTAGAGGTGGAAGAGGGAGAAAAAGGAGAGAAAAAAGCAAAAAGAAAGATATGAAGTAGAGAAAGAAGAAAAAGAAGAAAGAAAAGAAAAGTATGAAGTTGAGAAAAAGAAAAAGGAAGAAGACGAGCAAGAAGAAAAAGAAGAAAAGAAAAAGATTATGAGAAAAAGAAAAAAAAGAAGAAAGATATGTAGTTGAGGAAAAAGAAAAAAGACGATTAATAAATAGCAGAGAAAGAAGAAGAAGAAGGAGAAGAAGAAAGACAATGAATATCAAGTAGAGGAAGAAGAAGAAGAAGAAGAAGAAGAAGAACAGAAGTAGAAAATAAAGAAAAGAAAGGAAGACGAATAATAGCAAGTAAAGAAAGAAAAAAAATGAAATATAAACCAAAGAGGTGAAGAAAAATACAAGAAAAATTTGAAGCAAAAGAAGGAAGGGAAAAAAAGCGAAAGAAAAATATAAAAAATAAAAAGATGAATAAAAAAAAGAAAAAAAAAGCAATAAAAAGCGAAAAAAATAAAAATGCGATATTGAATATAATTTCGAGATGCGATGGAGGATGAACTCCATCAGGAAATTCTCGTTTCCTTTCCTTCATCCAATAATTAACTCCCACTTCTCCTTTAATCCTCCCTCCATTTCAATATCTCCTATTACTACCACCACCACTCCTACTGCAACCACCACTTTACATACGACCGTCTTAAAAAGAAGAAAAAAAGTTTTATCTCTGTCTGACATCATCTTCGCTTCGTCGTAATAAGTCCTCTTCCCACCCCTCTCTCAATTACGGCCTTTCGATTCCTCCTACTTTCATCCGCACATCTCCCCCTTCCACCAATGTTTCTACTTTCACTTTTCCTCTTTCTTTAATCCCTTCTGGGGTCGGCTTTCACAGCGTGTCTATGTATGCATGTGTGTGTGTGTGTTTGACGAGAGAACAAGACATCCGTGCAACTTCCTCTTTTGTGCATCCTCTTTCTTCTCCCCTCCTTTTAGTTAGACAATTACTCTCACTGCAACCCAATGCTCGCTTTTCTTTTTCTTTTTCTAGTTTTCTTTACGAAGTGTTTTTATAAAAAAAATACTTTTATTTTATTTTTAGAAGCAATTAGCAGGGTAATCCAGTGTTGCCCATCTATTATATAAAATTGCAAATATCGATATATTAATACCGTAGACTAACGTACCGTACGCACGTGTGTCACGGTTTTTCCAGATTATAAATTATTCGATCGGGAGATCCTATTCATTCAAAGAGGATAGAAAGTAATGATTACTACGATAGGCACCGCCAAAACTGGGGAGGGGGGCAAGTCAGTACTTTTTGACGGACCGTCTTTTTAAAAATCTACCAAAAATCAGGTAATTATCCGATCAATACGAAATTTTCAGCGATTATTAGGAGAACAATGAACTTTATAACAGTGTACTTATTTTTCATAAACGATATTTATATATATATATTTTTTTGCTTACAAACCCCCCCTTGTTTTGAAGTGGGAACAAATATGCTTAAAATAATCATCTGAAACTGAACACAAGATATTGTGTTGTTGTAAGGGACAGAATTATAGATTAAAAAAAAAAAAAGAAAAATTGTTTGCGTACCTTATTTTGACGTCTGAATATCAGAACTTCGATTGTGTTTAATTATCCCGCTTTTGAGTTTTGAAGTGTGAAATTCGGTGAATATGTTAAGTAAAATAATTAATTTAAGTTAAGCAAAACAAAAAAAATTTTTTTAATATTTATACGAAAAATGCCATTTTAAAATTTTTGATAAATAAATTAACAATTTTTTTTTAGCGAGCCGAATAATGCATGACCATTATTAAACAGGGCATGATTTGAAGAATCGATACAAAAAAAATTCGATAAATATTGTGCCCTTTGTGTTAAAAATAGCATCATTTTTTTCGATCCCGTTTAAAAACGTTTGCCGCCTTTCGACTACGGTGGACCAAACGCGCTGAAATAATTTTTTTTTTTATTCTGCTTTTTGGTGAGCCTCGTCCCCACACAAATACACATTAAAAACCAAACTCATACAAATGGTCACCCATCTGGTACTGGCCAGCCTCAGCTGTTTTTTTTTTTTTTTTTTTGGCCTGTTTGGTCTTCCATAGTTTGCTTTTTATCAACTACAAACGTAAACATGTCGATCTAGATTCTATATCGACGCGAAGTAATTGGTTGCCTATATGAATAAGTGGAATTATTTGAAATCTAGGTACTTATATTATAATATTTTTGCATATTCTCATAGAAAATCATCCTAAATCTTAGTTAGACACAAATAAATAAATTAATTATTTCAAAAACCTTTTTTTTTTTTTTTTTTTAAATATTTATGTACGTTTTTTGTGCAAGACAAAAAATGTCAATTGTTAACTTTTTGGGAAAATTAAACATTTAAAATTTAATTAAAAATAGTAGAAAAAGTTTTACATTATTCTATTTTCTATATGATAAAATTCAGGGTTTTATCTTTCTGGAAAAAAATTTTACTCAGAAATAATGGATTTTAATAAATGTAATTTCGTTTTAAAAAACAACAACAACTTGATTTTTCGGCCATTTTTGGCGGTGCCTATCCTAGTATGTTATCACCTTCTATTCTTGTTTTTAATAAGTAGGATCTCCCGATCACCGAAAACGCAATGTAAAAAAATAAATTAATTTGGTGCTAGTGCACTTACTGATCCGCGCTATTTTTTAAAAATCGTATTTCCAAGTTTAATTAAAGTTTTATGATATGTTTTTTTTTATTCAATTGTAATGTTAAAGTATAGAATAGGTACAAACCACCCTCCCCTCCCCATGTTAAGAATGGCTTTTTAAATAATAACATTATTATTTCAGCACGGATCAATAAGTGCATGAGTACCAATTAAATAAAATAATGTCGCTTTTGGGCTGTACGTGCAACTAAAATATACCTCCTTGATTTTCTGGTTAGGATCCAAGGGTAGGATCTGTTTTGTCTAAAGATGGTATAATGATATCGTAAGTTTTCTGTTCACACCGGGCGTCCATACAGTGAAAATATGTCACAGACTCCTATAAGAATATTGGAGATAAACTGTAATAACCAAATATATTCTGACACTACATTTACCAAATTACTTATCAATAATTAGAGTTAGAAGGCTTCTTACTTTCTAGAAATTAAACAAACAAAAACATGGTTTATTAAGAAAAGTGATAAAAAGTGTGAAACTAAAAATAGTCCCGGGCAACTAAGCCTACTTAGTAAATATATAAAATATTTTTCATTATAATCAATTATATGTTATATTATATTATATTATATCTCAACATATGTAATATTTTGATTGCAGAAATTCCCCTCTGTTTATGTGTCAATGTTTTCGACTTTATCTTGTCTGATATTGAAATATTATATATATGAAATATTGAAATTATTCTTATATTGAATAATGAAATAAAAGACATTACTACACATTTATTAATAATATCTTATTGAATATTGCAGTAATACTTACGTGTAATTAATGTTATTTTGTGTTTTAATAGCATGTTATTTTTAAATGACGACGTTTGTACTGTTTATGAATAATAAAAGAAAAATAATTACTAAACATTTATTAGTAAGAAAATGGGTGCTAGTGCACTGATTATCCGCGCTAGTGCACTGATTATCCGCGCTATATTTGAAATCGTATTTCTAAGATTAAAGTATAATGTTTTTTTCGTGCTGTAATAACGTTATTATTTAAGAAGCCATTCTTAACATGGGTAGAGTGCAAATGCGCCTGAAAAAGTAGAATCACATTTTACGGAATTAGCTAAGAGTGTTAATTTACAATAACAGGTATGGCACCATTGGCACTTCTGCATGTCAGTAACATGGAGGTAATGCGTGTAATTTAGTTTCAAGAACCGCCGACAGATGTCGTTTGTCAGGCAAAGAACCGGGGTCGATAACAATTGTTGTAATGAATAATTATAATGAAAAAAAAAAAAAAGAAAAAAAAAGAAGTTTTATTCCACACACCAAACTAAAAAAATAAAAAAAGTTGGGAAATTATTTTAATATTCATTTTAAGAAAATGCTATTAAAAAAGAAAAAGTCGATAAAAGTGAGACATAAACAGTAAAACAAAAAAAAAAAAGCTGTTAATAAATGTTTAGTAATGTATTTTATTTCAATATTCATAAACATTAACGTTGTCAATTAAAAAGAGTAAGAAAAGTTTCCAGAAGTCGATAAAAGTGATTAAAAGTGAGATATTATTAATGTGTAGTAATGTATTTTATTTCAATAATAATAAACATTAACGTTGTCATTTAAAAAAGTAAAAAAAGTTTTCCAAAGTCGATAAAACTGATTAAAAGTGAGATATTATTAATGTGTAGTAATGTATTTTATTTCAATATTCATAAACAGTGAAACAATGTCGGTAAGAAGTTGTTACTATGGCAACGAAAACATGTCCTTACAAAGAAAGAAAGAAAGAAAATAAAAGGACGGAAGGAAAGAGCCAAACGGAAGTTGTGTTTCTGAAAGTAAGTTTGGTGCGTTTCACGTAAATGTAAATCCAGGTTTTCATAAAACTCTAACCATGCGGGTTATAACGAAATCGAAGTAATGTAATTGTGAAATCAATTCCAGGTAACTGATTGTGTTCTGTTTTAATTTAATTTTATTATAATAAATGCTTTATAAATTGTGTTTATGTTTTATGCTATTCAATGGCAAAGTAACCGTGGTTCGTTTCAGCGTAAGTCCAGACCAGTTTTTAGATAAATTCTAACCGGTGATCGGTTTTAAATGTCGCCTGTGTACGTTCTGGAATGGTGTAAGTGAGTGGCGGTGGTAGGATGGATTTGTTAGAGAGAGTATACTTTACTACTTCCATTAAATGTAACCGATTTTTACAGTGGACTCTCACCAGACAGAATATAGGAAACTCTGATCAGCAAGATACTTGACAGCTAATAAGCCTATAACATGCGACAGATGTCGCGATTCAGTTTGTGAATGATACGGCTGCACCAAATGTATACAGGTGCAGTCCTATAAATGTCAAAGTCGGAGGGGAAAAAATGAGTTCATTTTATTTATATTGATAGAAGAAGAGAAAAAGAGATTATAATATAGTATAGTATAGGGGCAGCAACTATATAAGATAATTAAAAACTCACTAAGGCCGGATTAGATATTACATATATCCATAATCTTACAATATATGAATACGTTTCTAAGATGTCCACAATCAAACCGACGACTAACTCACACAACTCCTCCTTCTCCCTCCACCTATGTCATTTTTCCTACCACTGCTACTAATGAACGTTTTCTTTTTATGCTTTTGATGTCATCGTTTCAATTTTCATTGTAAACGCTCCTCTTCCTTTCCCCATCGGAGGACGGAATTTAGACACCTCCTACCCTTTTCTCCGCCCAACCCTTCTCTTTCTCTTTCTCTCTCTCTCTCTCTCTCTCTCTCTCTCTCTCTCTCTCTTCATACTTTTATTATTCCTCTTCTTTATTCCTTTTCAGATGTCAACTTACGCAAATTGTACGAGTTTTGGGTGGTGTAGGGGGAAGTACAGATTGGTACAACTTACTTTATTCTATATCCTCTTCCTTTCACCCTTTTTGACAATTTGATAAAACAATAACCAGCTGATGTACCCAACGACGTAGGGCAGGATTTCTTTGTGCTTGTTTAGATAAAGTCTAAAGGTCATTTTTTTAAATATGTACTTTTAACCAAAAATAATATTACTTGTAAAATTATCGTGTCGAAAATAGTAAAATATCCAAATATTACGAAATTTTATAAAGCAGAAAACTGCTGTTGTCTTTTTAGTAAAAAATGATTTATCGTTAGACGCTAAACTGCTGGTCGCCGTTCAAAGACAGGAGATGCCTATTAACCCTAGTCTTAGAAAAAAGACGTTAAAAGTAGGAGGAAACAGTCAACAGGAAAAGAGTTTCAAAAGCATGCGTTTCTTGGAAATAAGCTACCGCAATAAAAAGCTGTATTCTAATAAGTTATTAAACCATCGAATTGACGAAGACCAGTAGACCGACAAGTCAAATGAGCGGGAGTAAAAGAAGCAGGAAATAGATCAAGCACTTATGGAGAAGACATACCATGATAATGTTTAAAGAAAAGACTGAGACTAGCAACATCACGTCTGTGAGAGAGAGATTGGAGAGGAGATGGGGTAGGGCCAATCTCATTATAGATTACGTTTCTGCAATTTATAAAGAAACATCAAATGGGACATAGATTCAATAATCCAAATATGACAACAATACTCCATATATGGTTTGATAGTAGATCTGCAGAGATAAAGAATTATTTTGCTTGTGAAGAAGGGTTTAGAGCGATAGAGAGAATCGATTTCACGAAGACGCAGAAAGAGCAATGCCTTTCATATATGAACTCCAAGAAAGATTTGATAAAAAAAAAATAAAAAAAACAGACCGAAAATTTTCAGAGTCGATTTTTTTTTTTACCTCAAGAGCAGAACCATCCATCTTAAGGTTAAAAAACAGTTCAGGAGGATTTTGTTTTACAAATTCGCAGTTCTTGGAAAGAAGCTACAAGAATCGGAAACTGTATTACAATGAGGGATAAAAAAAAAAGAAGCAAATTGATGAAGACCACTAAACCAACAAAGTCAAACGAGCTTGAACAAAAGAAGCAGAGAATAGATCAGACAATTCTGAAGAATACATACAAAAAACTGAGACTAGCAGCATCACGTATGTAAGAAAGGTTGCAGTGAAGAAGAAAGGGTGGCTGCAAACAAATTACAAATGTTTCTACAATTCATGAAGAAGCGTCAAATGAAACAGATTAATCAACCTTGCAGTCATGAAAAGAACCTACTGGTATAAAAAATGTTGTATTACAATGAAATATTAAAACAGAGAATTGATGAAGACCACTAGACCAATGAGCCGGAACAAGAGAAGCAGGAAATAAATCAGACAATTCTGAGGAATACATGCTACAATAGTATTTGTAGAAAAGATTGAGACTGGCAATATCACGTCCGTCAGAAAGAGGTTGTAAAGAGGAAGAAATGGTAGGGCCAATTAAAATGCAGATACATTTTCATACCTTATCAAATGGGACAGACACTCACCAGCCCAAATACGTGCATGGTTCTCCATATATGGTTTGATAATGGATTTTAAGGGAAAGAGAATAATAGCACTAAGCGTAAGAAAATGTTCGAACTGATTTAACAAGAAGCAGAAAAGGGAAAGTTTCAGAGTCGATTTCTCCTAAAAAAAAAAAAAAACAGTAAAATTGTGGCGATGGGGCAGGGGTTGAAGCTTGGTAGAAAGTGCAGAACCTATTAGATTTGAAACTCTTTTGGGACCTTGTTTAAGAGGGAGAGACTAGCGGTTTGGGCACTATCCCATATGTGGCAACAATACTCCATGCATGGGCGAATGGTGGCCTTGTAAAGATACAGGTTACTAGCAAGTGTGAGAAAATTTCTAGCCCGATAGAGGGAGTCTACCTGCTTGCAGCAGCAGATTTGTAGCCGTTCATTCTCACCAAAGTTAAGAGAACAAAACAAACATTTTACGTGAAACGAAAAGTCGCACATGGTCGGTTATGTTTTTGCTGGTGAGCGATCAATCAACCAATGCAATGAAATGTCTTTTTAAACGTACGTTGCGCCCCAGATATCTTGCACTTTCGTTCATAGTCGCTTCTTCTCGTCGTTTAATGACTGGCTGCTTTCTGTTTGGATTGTGTCGTTTAGTGGTTGTTGGTTGCTCGCTTGTAACGTTTTTTTGTTTTTAATCGTATTTTAACTAACAAGATAATCAGACGGGAACAAGGTTGCGTCCAAAAACTTAAAGGTGTTTGTTGAGCAAAACATTTAAAGTTTTTTTTTTTTTAATTCTGCTGTTAGCTATAGTTGTCTAGTTTTTATCTGTTTGTGTATTTAACTATTTTTAACAGTTATTATCTTTGTAAGGGATAAAAAGAAACAGCACCGGGTTACGGTGTAGAGTAAGGAGTTATTTCCCTTGACACACAGAGAAAGAAAGAACGAGTTTGAGCATCGACAAGAGAACACATGGTCCCCCCCCCCCCGTGGACAGAACGCCAACGGGAGAGACAGAGTTTGGACACGTGTAAAGCCTGCACGTAAATTCTCTCCTCGGAAAACAATGTCGGACGAACCAGAGTAGAATTCTTGACCGATTGATTCCCCCCCCCCCACTCAGCCGGTAAACCCACTATTGAAGTGAGTAATGTTTTATTGTGTTGTTCGGGATTGCAGTGTTGTCATTTGTTCGTGTTTGTCAATAAATATTTGTTTATTGTACTTGTGTTACGTTTAGTATCTATTTATGCTTGTAGGTAGTTTTGTTTGAACACCTACCACATCTTCTTTAACTGTTGTTCTCATGTCCTGAATGTCTTTTTTATTCTTTTTTACGGGCCGTGTCTTGTCTAGTATTATAGGTGTGTGTGCGCGCGCGCGTGTGTGTGTGTGTGTGTGTGTGTGTGTGTGTGTGTATGTGTGTGTGTGAAAACAAATGTTGTATGTGTGTTGCATAAGGGGGGCCATGTTTAGAGATATGACGAGGGATTCATATTAAGACAATATATATAACGGATATAACGATGATGAGGGAGAGAAGAGAGAAGGAGAGAAGAGGTTTATATATATTACAGTTCTGGGATGCTTGAGACTTCATATAGATACTGACTGGAGATGTATACAAGTTCTAAACACAGAGGAGGGGAGATACACAATCTAGTAAGGCTTATAAAATCTTCATAATAAGATGATTAACACATTACATTTTGAGTGTTGAAAGATGACACATGACAACAGTTACAAAAACACAATGATGATTCTTTATTTATTGGACCGGTCGAATGTTGATGACGTCAGGAATTCAAATTTGGGATCTACATAGTTTACTGTTCTTCCTTTCGCTTCCAAAGGACTGACTCCAACTCAACCCAACTCAACTGCCCTCGAATCTACTCTTCCGCTGACTCCCCTGACTAACTCCCTGATCTCTTACTCTAGCTCCTATATTGAGAATCCCCCTTCGTTTATGACGTCAGAAGTGTGTTTCCCAAACGTGACCAATTCACGTGGCTATGTATGTTTTTTCCAAACACACTTTTAACAACAAATACCTATATAACAGGATTCATGTAATACATAACGATAGTGATGAGAGGGAGAGAAGACATTTATACAGTTCTGGAATGCTTGGGACTTTATATAGATACTGACTGGAGATGTATACAAGTTCTTAACACAGAGGAGGGGAGATACACAATCTAGTAAGGGTTACACAAAGTTCGTTACAAGATGATTAACACAAAGATGATTCTTTATTTATTGGACCGGTCGAATGCTGATGACGTCAGGAATTCACATTGGTATCTACATGGTTAATCTTCTACCCTTCGCTTCCAAAGAGTCAACTGACCACTGACTGCCAACTGACTGACTGTCAACTCTCTTTCTCTGACTGACTTTCTGACTCACTCTAGCTCCTATATTGAGAATTCCCCATCGCTATGACGTCAGAAGTGTGCTTTCCAAACGTGACCAATTCACGTGGCTATGCACACGCTTTTGACAACAAAAGAACTCTAAACATATGACTCTAACCTATTTTTAACAATATATTTTTAATTTGTATTGTTCATTCTTTTGGCTGACCTTTTTAACATTCCGAATCCAAACAGAATGAACAATCAATTCTTTGTACGATATAAACCATATCAAACTTTTTCTAATAGAATTTAACAATAGACTAAATTCTAACATTCCACTTCTTAACTTTGCTTACAAGGTTCGAGTCTCGGCTTATCCTGATCTCATTTCCACCTAATACTCTTTCTTATTTACATGGAAAGGGAACAGCCTTTCCTTGTAGCATATGAAAGGGAACAGCTCCCGGTAATTAGAAAAACAAAGTAAATAGGATTGAAAATAATATTTATTTAAGGAAAAGGCTAGAATCGTTTTTTTTACAAGGTGGTCACCACTTATCAAGGCCTGGAAGTTACTCGGGGATAAGGGTTATTGCGTGTACAGTACGTTAGTATTGAGATTTCATAACGTTTCTTACGTAAGGGGTGGTTCATCAGGAATTTGTTTATGTTGGACTTGAACACATCCAGGTTGTAGTCAGGTGGGAAACAGGCAGACGGAACAGAGTTCCACAGGCGTGCACTTCTAAGAAAGAAGCTTTGTTCATGGAATCTACGTTTTGCTTTTGGCACAGATAAAGAGTGGGGGAAATATTTGACAGTGGATTCGGCTAGACGGGTGTTTCTCGTGAAAGATTGGCGAGGGGGGGGCCAGAGATTGGAGCTCAGACGAGCACTTGCCATGAAAGTAACGATAAAACAACGACAGGATCGCAACGTCTTTCCTGTGGGAGAGAGGCTGCAGGGAAGAGAAAAGGGCATTCCCACTAAGCCACGAAGCCTATTTTGTACTCTGTCAAGGCAGGGTAGGCTGTTTTTAGCAGCTACTATGCAGATGTGGCAGCAGTACTCCATCCTTGGACGTACTTGGCTTTTATATAGATAGAGAATTGCATCAGTAGTGAGATATCTTATGGAGCGGTAGAAGGATCGAACCCAGTAATCAAAAATTGAAAAGAGTACATATTGCAATTTAGATATGATGATAGGAACGTGAAACACTGTCCATTCTATTAGAAATAACGACAAAGGTCAGAGTTAGGACAACTAAAATCAAATTAGGAATGTTCTTTGTGTTGCCAAGGACGTATTAGAGACATATGTATGTAAATCCATGTGAGCAGACAATCACATGGTTGAGCACGTTTCTGACGTCACAAAGAAAGATAGATACAATATATTCAGTTAAGTTGAGTTTAGGAATTTTGGAACGGTCAGAGAAGGAGAGTAGCCCAAGCCCCTTTCGAAAGCGAATTGGAAAGGGAGACAAGATAATGTAATTCGGCAAGGCATCGAATACCTGATCATCATCATAACCAGCTGGAATAAATGTCATCATGTTATTTTAGTTATAAAACTTTCAACACACACGACAGATCCTGACGAGATCAGTATCGTTTTGAAGCTCGACATCTCGGACGACAAATATCGAAAAATTAGCCAAAAACATTAATACCTTCACCCTCAACTTGCCAGTTTTTCTACTAAAAGGTGTAGATTTTAGCGTCGCTATTTTTGCAAGTCATCATATCGGTTGGATTGACTATGCTTCATTTCAACATTCGGAACTTCCGGTTGGCAATGGAGACATCGGCAAAGACGTTACATTTTTAACCTTTTTTCTCCTTCGTGTTACGGGTTCGAACATGCCTGCCTACTACCACTTTTTTTAACACCTCTGCCTACTGTTGTTTGATTCCCCTCTCCCTCCGTGCTACTACCACTGTTTTTACATTTCCCGGGGCTCCTTACTACACTATCTAAACCCTTGGGCAACGCCGGACACCCCTGCTAGTCTATTATAAATATTCGTTAGCCATCCCCATTCTATGTACACCATTATGTGTCGTCTCAGATATACACACCTCACAACACAATACATATACTTCACAGTACATTTTTAATACAGAAAACATGACGACATACATGTCTTCTGCTGCTGTTCCTGGGGAGATTCGTCAACGTCTTGGGAGAGCTGTTTTTTGTTGTTGTTGTTTTTTTACACAGTGATCACCATTTATTAAGGCCCGGAAGCCACTCAGGGGTAAGGGTTATTGCAAGTACAGTACGTTAGTGTGGAGATTTGATGAAGTGTTTACTTAAGGGGGCGGTTCATTAGGAATTTATTAACGTTGGACTTGAAGACATCTAAGTTGTAGTCCGGTGGGAAGCAGCCAGACGGAACAGAGTTCCACATGCGTGCAGTTCTAAGAAAGAAGCTTTGTTCATGGAATCCGCGTTTTGATTTAGGCACAGATATAGAGTGGGGGAAATTTTTCACAGTGGATTCAGCTAGACGGGTGTTTTTTGTGAAAGATTGGCGAGGGGGGAACCAGAGACTGGAGTTCAGACGAGCATCTGCCATGGAAATAACGATAAAACAAGGATAGGCTCGCAACGTCTCTTCTGTGGGAGAGAGGTTGCAGGGTAGAGAAAAGGGCATCCCCCACTAAGCCACAGTCTATTTTGTACTCTGTCAAGGCAGAATAGGCTGTTTTTAGCAGCTCCTGCCCAGATATGACAACAGTATTCCATCCGTTACAACAAGCCGCATGCAAGACAGACACAAGATGCTGTATGTTTATATATATATATTCTTTATTAACTCCCAGGCATTTCCTCACAGCAGAAATGAAGTAAATGACGATCTTTGGCTTGTGGTTTCTCTGCATTCATTTGGAAACCGTCGCCCTCTTATGGGGAAACCTGGTCGTCTCAAAGCCCAACTCACTGAAATTAACTTGGCTTCTTCAAACCGGAAAATCTGACACGTCAGATCCGGTCCTCGTTTTCATTCCTTCTAGTTTAACTTGATCGGTCACAGAGTTTGATTCATGTCACAGCATGACCCTTTGACCCCCTTTGCACCTGCACGCTCACCCAACTTATTGTTTCCTACGATTCAATCTTTGTTATTTACGCAGCTACACATATAGACGATTACATAGATAGATAGATAGATAGATAGATAGATAGATAGATAGATAGACAATTAGATAGAGACATAGATAGGCAGACAGATAGATAGATAATTAGACAGACAGACAGATAGATAGATAGATAGATAGATAGATAGGCAATTAGATAGATAGATAAATATACATACATATAGATAGATAGATAGATAGATAGATAACTGAATAAATTCATTATACCCGGCGTTGCCCGGTGTTTACCAAACACTATGAGAATACCTGTAAGTTTTTCGAAGCCCATTCCATTAAAATACTTGGAAATCGACACTGACTAACTGACCAACGAGGTCCCGCTGCGCCGAGAGAATTTGCAGAGAATTCCCCGTGAAAGATGATCACGACGCATATAGGATAAGAGATACCTATTTAGGGACCGCTGAGGGTTGTTGCCAGTGACCCGAAAATGTCACATTTCGTGACCTGTGACAAGGACCTTTTCACACTTGTGTCAATTAGATTAAAATAAAGTGGTTTGTAATACTTCATAGAGCGAATTCTAAAAATTATTTTAAAAGTTTTGAATCTGTCTTTATTGCAATTCGTAAACCTGCTTTGTGTCGGCGGAAGGAATTGTTAAATCTATTCGAGAAACTTTGACCACCTCCAAATTTTTCCCCCTCGCAGTGCTATTTTAATCGATTTTTACACGATTTTTTAAATAAATTTGTTTTAATCGTCCTTTTTTGCACCTTTAATTTATAAAGATCCTCCATTGGTCTGTTTTTCGTCAGTAATACTATTTCAATGCTATTGATTTTCCCCTGGTGAGATGATAGCCGAAATAGCTCTTGAGAGATTTCCGCTTATTTGAAAGTATATATATATATATATATATATATATATATATATATATATATATATATATATATATATATATATATATATATATACATATATATACTTTCAAATAAGCGGAAATCTCTCAAGAGCTATCTATATATTGTTGTAGTCATCGACATATAGTCCTGTTTCATTGTATCACAACTCATCAGTGCCACTAGATTAGCACCCCTCCCAAGCCGAGGATTGAACCCAGAACCATCGCGTTGACAGTCAGTAGTTCTACCGATCGACCCACGGGTGGCGGCGCCCGTAAATTATCTCGCCAAATATCTATTTAAACAAACATTTGTCTACTACTTTTACAGTGCTCTAACCGCTTTATTTATAAACACACACACACACACACACAACACACACACACACACACACACACACATATATATATTACAATAGAAAAATGCGAGCATAAAAAGTAATATGATTAAGCTTAAACGTGGAAAAGTAAAGGACTAGTTGGTTGTTAAAACTGGAAAAGAAAAGGACAAGATATTCTAGTAAAAAATATAATAAATTTATAACTTAAAATATTGTAGCATTAAGAATTGATTGAATTAAAAAAAAATCTTAACGCTGCAATATTTTACGTTATAAATTTATTATAATTTTTACTAGAATATCTTGTCCATTTTTTAGTTTTAACAATCAGTCCTTTACTTTTTCATGTTTAAGCTTAACCATATTACTTTTCATGCTCGCATTTTTTTATTGTAATCCATGATTTTTGTAGGCTTCCAATAAATTCACTTGTTTTTTGTTTAATTTCAGTCTTATTTTTTTGCCCCCACAACACATATGTAATAATAATGTATGCCACTCGTCTGCTTTCAATAAAATCCCCCAATTATCTCCCTTACATGTTTTATTAGTGAATTAATAGCAACAGTAGTTGCTATGGAAACCAGTCATAAAAACATCGCTCAACTCCTTATATATTTTTTACGATTTTGAACACCAGAAAATTCATCATAACTTTTGTTTTACTGAACGAAAATTGAAAAAAAAAAAAACTCAAACATTTCACAATATAGCCGAGAAGATGATCTACAAACTGTAATAATTGTTTGAAATTTGGTTGAAAAATGAGTGAACGGTGAAGCTTTAAAGCAGTTGTAAATAACTAAAACTACCACTTAACCACATATTCAGACACGGTAGTGTTTGAATGATATATATATATATATATATATATATATATATATATATATATATATATATATATATATATATATATTAGAGTCCATATGCTCAAGTTTCATTTAAAAAGAATACCTTTTCAAAATAAAAAATTGTTGTTTGAATCAAAGAATACTGTTGTAAATAATGTCCTATATATATATATATATATATATATATATATATATATATATATATATATATATATATATATATATATATATATAATCTGATTTCAACCATTTGGTCTTAAATATTTCCTTTATTCCTTTTTTCTTATTTTTGCATTTTCTTTCTTTCTCTCTTTTCTTTTTTATACACCGTTCCTTCTTTTTCTACCTATTTCCCATTTCTTTCTTTTTTTTGTCCTCCTTTTCTTCCTTTAAACGCCGACAATGACATAATCGGAATGCCGGAATGTAAGAATATTGGAATGTTGCGTAACTCAACATTCCAACCGTTCTCGTCCATAAAACCCGTCACAAGGCCACGTCATCCTTTTATACGCGCACTCACAAACAAAACGTACGCATACACGCATTCGTACACATTCGTATGTACAGTTTCTTCCCTCTTTACACTCATATATTTCCAAAACTACGAAGTGACTTCAATAAGTTTCCAGACTTTTTTGTACAGGCATTTAAAATCGTCCAAGACTCTTGGAAATTCAGTATCTTATTGCTATACACCTTATGGTGGTTAACCGCGATGGGATAGGAACACTGAGTCTTTTTAACTGTATCTTCAGTAATTACTGCCTTCCATAGTTGTCGTCTCACCACGCTTTGGTCAACTAATCCTCTGGCCGGCTTTGGGTAGGATTGAAACCGCTACCTTCAGACAATTCTCACCTGGAAACGTAGAGATTCAACGTATCTATCCACTGCACCACGGGCTCCAAAGGATACAGTTAAGAGACTCAGCATTCCTATCCCGTTATGGTTAACGAACTGACGAAGGCTAGAGGAATAGTTGTCCGAAACGTCGTAAAACAACTATAAAGATGAGGATAACAGTCAGCAAATAAACAACTAAATAAATAAATAAACAACTAAATAAATAAATAAATAAACAATAAATAGATAAATTAATAAATAAACAAATAAATGAATAAACAACTAAATAAATAACTAAATAGATAAATAAATAAACAAATAAATAAATAAATAAATAAATAAACAAATAAATAAATAAATAAACAAATAAATAAATAGATAAACAAATAAATAAAAAATAAACAACTAACTAAATAAATAAACAGATAAATAAATAAACAAATATATAAATAAATAAATAAACAACTAAATAGATAAATAAATAAACAAATAAATAAATAAACAACTAAATAGATAAATAAATAAATAAACAAATAAATAAATAACTAAATAAATAAATAAAAAAATAAATAAATAAACAAATAAATAATAAATAAATAAACAACTAAATAATAAATAAATAAACAACTAAATAATAAATAAATAAACAACTAAATAGATATATAAATAAATAAACAAATAAATAAATAAACAACTAAATAAATAAATAAACAACTAAATAGATAAATTAATAAATAAATAAATGAATAAATAAACAACTAAATAGATAAATAAATAAATAAACAACTAAATAATAAATAAATAAACAACTAAATAATAAATAAATAAACAACTAAATAGATATATAAATAAATAAACAAATAAATAAATAAACAACTAAATAAATAAATAAACAACTAAATAGATAAATTAATAAATAAATAAATGAATAAATAAACAAATAAATAGATAAATAAATAAATAAATGAATAAACAACTAAATAAATTAATAAGCAACTTAATAGATAAATAAATAAACAACTAAATAGATAAATAAATAAATAGATAAATAAAAAACAACTAAGTACATAAATAAATAAATTAATAAAGGAACAACTAAATAGATAAATAAATAAATGGATAAATAACTAAATAAACAACTAAATAGATAAATAAATAAATAAATAAATAAATAAACAACTAAATAGATAAATAAATAAATAGATAAATAAATAAATAAACAACTAAATAGATACATAAATAAACAACTAAATAGATAAATAAATAAATAGATAAATAAATAACTAAATAAATAAATAAATTATCTAAAAAAATCCAATAAAATAAAAAAAAGAAGAAAAACACTTTAGTCTCAAATCTGCAATTAATAAAATTATGTTGACCAAAATTACTTACATCTATATAATTATAAAACTTGGACTGTTCACTTTCATATGAATCTTGTCTTTGACTATCAGACGATTCCATCTTTTAAAAAGGGATGACAGGTTGATACGCGAGGTGCCTTCATTAAGTTTCCAGACTTTTTTGTACAGGCATTTAAAATTGTCGAAAATTCTTAAAATTTAATATGTTATTGCTATACATCTTATGAGATGACTGACCAATTTTTATGATTTTAGGTTCAAATGAACAGCTACAGCAGGAGTTGGAATACATCATACTAAAGCCTGATTGTGAATTTCAAAAATACAATCTGGATGCGAGGACACTTTAAAAGAACGATATGCAATAAAATTGTGTTTTAAACTTGGAGAAAATGCTACAGAAACGTATAGAATGCTTCAGACTGCTTTTAGACCATCTTGCGTGAACCAAGCATCAGTTTTTGAGTGGCATAAGAGATTCAAGGAAGTCAGGGAATCTGTGAGGGATGATGAGAGGTGTAGGGGGAGTAAGAAAATCAGAACATCAGAGTTGATTGGCCAAATAAAGAATTTCATGAATAAGGACCGTCGTGTGTCTATAGAGACAATAAGTGCACAGAAGTTGTTGAAACGGTACAAGTGCGTTACAGCCGGAGGAGATTACTTCGAAGGGGACTAGAGTTTCATGTGTGCACTATCAATAAAAGTGCCTATACGAAAAAATGTCTGGAAACTTATTGAAGGCACTGCGTATATACACAAATATTAAAAAAAAAATATTATCATGTATCTATGCGTCTGTCCGTCACACTACAATTTGAAATAGAATTTTAATCACAATACGTGCAGATTTAATGGACGCAACTTTTGTTAGATGCGTCCAAGTTTTTTTTATATACAGAGTGCCCCAAAAAGATATATACGCTCTTTGAATCTTTAAAACGTCTTCAATTTACTGAGTTTGTCCTGCAAACAAAATTCATAGAATAGCAGAAAAATGGTGATCTTTCAGAATTGCCAACAAAACAAAACAAAAAAAAGGGTAAAAAAAAATAAATAAATAAATATATACAACTAATAAATGTTACCAAAGGCAAGATAAACTATTCTTTTACCAACCTGGATAAGTAGTTTTATGTGTTAACTGATTTTAAAGTGTGTTTTTATACTTAAACATAAAGGTAGTATAAAGGCTACTGAGTTTGTGGTCTCTTTCGAGCCATAGTAGAACTTCGATAATAGCACCGAAATCGAAAATTAAACAAGATATTGATAGAAACACATCCAATAATGTCACCAATCCTACGAAAGTGCAATGTTGTACAAGTGTTTTGTTTAATTTTCGATTATTGAGCGATTATCGAAGTTTAACTATAGTTTCGGTTATCGGTCCGTCGTACTCATAGAGAATAGCATTTTGGACGGTCTGTCACACTTAAGTAAAACTAGCATTCCAGACAGGTCGTCACGCTTAAGTAAGAATAACATTGTGGGCGGTGCGTCACGCTTAAGTGAGAAGAGCATCTTGGACGTTTATGTAAGAATAGCATTTTCTTTCGTTTGTCGAGCAAGTTTGAAATGGCAGGAATTGAATGGACGCATCTCATAGTTTGAATGGCTTCAAATCATGTCCATTGATTGGTCTGTCACGTTAAGTCTGGAACGCTCGGTCAGTCTTTTTACTCACTCGAACCGGCCATAGCTTTATGTTCCCGCTTTTCATCACGCATGCGCAGAATGAAATCCCATGGTGAGCTGTTGAGTCAAAAGTCGGATTGATTTTCTCAGACATTTTTGACAAGCAGAAATATTTTCAGACAAAAAGACGGCCGACATTTTATACGAGGTCACCAAAATCGACGCGGTGTCTCTCTCTTTATTTCTCTGTCTTTCTCACTCCCTCTGTCTGTCTCTCTGTGCGCTTATATATATATATAAAGAGAGAGACATCTCATCGATTTTGATATATATATATATATATATATATATATATATATATATATATATATATATATATATATATATAAGGGGATTAGAACAGCAGTCTAAAGAGCAGAGTGTATTTTAATGTGATAGTAAAATCACTAATGTAATTAAAATACAAGAAAGAACAGTGCTCGTTGTAATTTAGATATATAATAAGCTCGATAGGTAAATATCCTAGAGCTACTTTAATATTTAGTAATGTGATTGATAATTTGATTTTTAATTTTTAATTCTAATGTGAATTTTAAATTACCAATCACATTACTATATATATATATATATATATATATATATATATATATATATATATATATATATATATATATATATGTATGTATAAGGAATGAAAAAATACCAGCGGTGGTTGACGTTATGTTATGAGAAAAATAGAAAAAACCGAATGAAATTATTAAAAATCAACGTTTCGTCCTTATTTCAGAGGACATCTTCAGGATAATTGAAATAAAAAATAAAAATGTAAGAAAAGAAAAAGAAAAATCTATGACTTTTTCTTTTCTTACATTTTTATTTTTTATTTCAATTATCCTGAAGATGTCCTCTGAAATAAGGACGAAACGTTGATTTTTAATAATTTCATTCGGTTTTTTCTATTTTTCTCATAACATATATATATATATATATATATATATATATATATATATATATATATATATATATATATATATATATTTATTTATTTATTTATTTAACAGTGGTGAAAAAACCGGACTAGAGTGCTCAATGTGTAGCCAGAGCAGTATATAATAAATTTATTACTGTGAGTCCAGAATGAATTTACATATTGTTTCAGCTAGGTGAAAATCCTCAAAAAGAAGAGGAAATATCCAACTAGCATCGTCAGAATTCATAGATGGACTCTCTCTCTCTCTCTCTCTCTCCCTCTCTCTCTCTCTCTCTCTCTATATATATATATATATATATATATATATATATATATATATATATATATATAACACAAGAAAAAAATATATTAATATATGATAAAACTATCTGTTCATTAGTGACTAGCAAGACCTGTTTCCTGGCATATCCCAGGGAAAAGTGAAAAACATTATTTTACAATAAAAACCTTTCGCTTTTTTTTTTGTGCGTGACCTCATTGTGCATTTATTTTGGGAGACACTCACTCATTCTTCAATCCCCATCCCCTATTTTCTTAGATACCACTTCCAGTTAGAGACTGATTTGCTAGTTTTTGGTTGTGAACAAACCGGAAACCAGTAGATAGTCTATTATTTAGATAGATAGATAGATAGATAGATAGATAGATAGATAGGCAGACAGAGAATGACAAAGGGAAGCTTTAATAATCACTAACCCTAACGCAACATATTTTTTTAATAATTAAAAAAAAACTCTGGTAGTTATGGATTAGTTGGCATAACATAAAACAAATAAATTAAATATATATCACTAGCGGTAGGGGGCAGCTTTGTCCAGTCATAAATACGCTCAAATATGATATTTTAATTTTTCCAGATTTCATATATATTATTATAGAGTCGTGATTTCAAAAGTAAAAAGCATATTTAGGTGTCATCAGCTAGAATTGAAACCGAAACTGTAGCATTCAAAGCTGGTGACGTTACCACTATATCAACATGACCCGCATATAAACTGATTACAAATTACTAATTAAGAATAAATTAAGATGAATGTACGAAATGTTTAACGATTTTTTAAAGTTTGACCCATTTTTAACTCCTTAAAAACAATTTTAACTCCTTAAAAACAATTTTAACTCCTTAAAAACATTTTTAACTCCTTAAAAACAATTTTAACTGGCTAAAGATCAATAAAAGAACAGTCCATAAAAAATCCAATCATTTGATGTCCCTAGCGTCGCTCTGCGACTTTTAGTTTCGGAGGAGATGGAGTTTGAAAATATGGAGACAGACAGACAAACCGACAGACAGAAATATAACCGTTTATATATAAGATTTTATTATTGAAATCCTTTAAGATGAGTGTATTTATTTTATTTTCGGACTGTTATCCCCATGGTCGTTGTTGTCTCTCCACGTTTCGGCTACCTCATCCTCTGGTCTTCTTCAGGTGATTAATCGCGATAGGATAGGAATGCTAAATCTTTTAACTGTATCTTCAGTAATTACTGCCTTCCATAGTTGTTGTTGTCTCATCACATTTTTTTGGCCAACTAATCCTCTGGCCGGCTTTGAGTAGGATTGAAACCGCTATCTTCAGACAATGCTCACCTGGAACTGTAGAGATTCAACGCCTCTATCCACTGTGATCCTGAAGATTTTTTTTTATGAATTGGCTGAAACGTAGTGAAACAAAAATAACTATGAAGATGCGGATAACAGTCCGCAAAAAAATAAATAAATAAATTGAAAAATAAATGAATAAATTGAAAAATAAATAAATTGAAAAATAAATTAATTAAGTAAAAAATAAATAAATAAATTGAAAAATAAATTAATTAATTAAAGAAAAATAAATAAATTGAAAAATAAATAAATTGAAAAATAAATAAACCAATTGAAAAATAAATAAATAAATAAATTGAAAAATAAATAAACAAATAAATTTAAAATAAATAAATAAATTAAAAATAAATAAATAAATTGAAAAATAAATGAATAGATAAATAAAAAAATAAATTGAAAAATAAAAAAATAAATTGAAAAATAAATAAATAAATAAATTGCATAATAAATAAATAAATTGGAAAATAAATCAATTGAAAAATAAATAAATAAATTGAAATATAAATAAATAAATTGAAAAATAAATAAATAAATTGAAAAATAAATAAATTGAAAAATAAGTAAATAAATTGAAAAATAAATAAATAAATTGAAAAATAAATAAATAAATTGAAAAATAAATAAATAAACTGAAAAATAAATAAATAAATTGAAAATAAATAAATAAATAAATGAATAAATTGAAAAATAAATAAATAAATTGATAACGACGTGAAAATTGAACGTTTATGGATTTTGTTAATCGATATTGTGTTGTTTGAATTTTAAATAAATATTCAATCAAAGCATTTGCATATAAGTCGTTAAAACATCAGGAGTTGGGGATATGTTCTCTTAACCCAGTGGTTCTCAACCATTTTTTTTTACTCATGGACCCCTTTTCTCTTCTTTTTATCTTGGTGGACCCCTTCATAACTATTGGTCATAAGACAATCTTCTATTTTTCACTAATATAAATTTTGAAGTTTTAATAATCAAAGAAATATTATAAAATTAAGCTTTATTTTTAAATGAAAACTAATTCAATGTAAATAAGGTATTCTATTATTATTATTATCATTATAATAATAATAATAATAATAATAATAATAATAATAATCTAAATTAGAGTGATAATAATTCCTTACTAATATCTTGTATTGTATTTTGTTATGTTTTGTCTGTGGACCCCCCAGAAATATTCCACGGATCCCTAGGGTCCATGTGGACCCTGGTTGAGAACCCCTGACTAAACCCATAAAAAAAAAAACTTATATAATAATGACTTGAAAATCGAACGGAAATGAAGTTTTTTAATCGGTAACAGCCATGTTGTTTTAGATGTGTTTTTTATTTCAAGAAATTTTTTAAACTAACAGAAAATGAAGTTCATGTCCTTTCTCATTTCTCATTTCTCATTTCTCAGGGTTGCACACATCTATCGAGATTAGACACCCCGGCATAAAGCACACATTTTACTTTGTCAAACAAAAGGACCCAACTGTGTCGAAAGCTGGCATGCAAATGGTGATTAAAACATATGAGTCACGTCAATCAATCGATCTTCCACCTCTACACAGATGCAAAGGGAGGCTTGATGTGATGGACAATTGGAACAGATTGAGTGTGGACGTTACTCATTATGGCAGTGACCAATATCTCACACGCATTGGTTGTGGTTCTTTGCGATTTGTAATATGGAGGTTTCTACGTTGGCAAGGGTCCACAAGCTTTTTATGCCAATTGGAGTCCAAATTTTATGAGCAAGGCCCAACTGAAATATTAATGGACAATGGCACCGCATTTAACAGCAATAATTTCCAGCAGTTTCTGCAAGACTTGGGTGTGCGTCTCCGATTACAGTGTGCCTATGAACCAGGAGGAGATGTGGTTGAGAGAAGCCACAGAAGCTTGAAAACCATTGTGGCTGAAAAACAATTTCTTCTGATGCCTCAAACAATAGGAACAAAGAAAGAAAAGTCCGATTTAAGTGCAAATGAAATTCATTTATTCGTGGTTCTACCAAAGCAATGCATTTCATTATTTTGCAAAAGTCCTTTCGCACACATGTGCTTTTTAAAAGTCTTTCTCCCCGCCACCTCGCGCTTGCCGTCAGCCAGCACTCTCTCGCCTTTGGTTTTACATGTCCATCTTGCGCGGTACACAACTTGCTTCTCTCCTCGACCACGTGGTGCATGTTTTCTCCTTTTATTGTGATGCAAGTTCGTGTATACTTCCTAATTTGCATATGTGTTTTAACGGCTGCTGCTGATAATATTTTTTGCTAGTTAGCTATCCTACATCTGCTGCTGATTTTCTCACACACACTTTATTGCATCTCTATTTTATTGTTATCTTCATGGCAAGTGATCGACTGAGTTTCAATCTATACCCCCGTGCAAAGCATTCACAACAAACACTCACCTAGCTACCACCATTGTACACACTTTTTCATACTCTTTGTCTGTGCTTAAATCTAAATGAAAATTCCATGAACTGCCCGTCTATGGAACCCTGTATCGCGGGCCTGCTTTCCAGCTGACTACAACATATTCGTTTTCAAGCCTAATGTAAACAAGTTCTTGTTGAGCCGTCCCCTTAAATAATCAATCGACCCAATTTTCACCATTACAGATCACTACGCTGTTGTCTTATGGATCACCTTACACTCATAAACCCTTATCCTCAAATTGACCTCAGGCCTTGATAAGTGGCGACTCCCTTGTAAGATAAATCATTTTCAAAACAAAATGTTTTATATGTATTCGCATTAAGAATATCTTTCTTAACAAAGGCAGCTGAATTAGTTTGAAGAAATATATAAAAAAATAAATAAATAAATTCATTTTTTTGTGTGTGTGTGTGTGTCTGTGTGTGTGTCTGTGTGTGTGTGTGTCTGTGTGTGTGTGTCTGTCTGTGTGTGTGTGTGTGGCGAATTGCATTTATTTTTGAAGACCATCAACCATTGGACGGGTGATACTAAACATACAACAATTGTGAATTATTTAGGACTTTTACCAGATCATGACTAACGGAACGAGAGCCTGGCAACTCCGTGGATTAAATGAAAGTTTCCGTTTAAAATTATGTGCAGATTTCCAAGTTTAACCAGATACACCTGAAGAAGGTCGGAGATTACATCGACCGAAACCCAGGATGAGAATGAATAATCCAAATAATACGAATTATCAATCATCTCAAAAATTCAGAATACTCCTCACACCCGAGAGTATCCTATACCTCTACAAGGCCACCATTCGCCCATGCATGGAATATTGTTGCCACATCTCGGTCTGGTGTATTTTGGACCCTCTTGAATAGAGTCCAAAAAAAGAGTCTTCAATCTAATAGGTCCTACTTTTCCAACTAAGCTCCAACCCCTGCCCCATCGCCGCAATGTTGCATCTCTGTGCCTGTTTTACAAGTATTGTAATGGAATGTGTTCTGATGAACTGGTTCCACTTGTGCCCCCCCTCAACGTACATATCACCAACAAACCTTCTTAGCAACAAAATCTCACCCCTTCACTGTTGAGGTCCCTAAATGCCAGAAAGTTTTCTACTCAAATAGTTTCTTCCCTCGAACAGCTAGACTTTGGAATTCCCTTCCTGCTACCTGCTTCCCTGACTTTACTGATATATAGAAGTCTAAATGTAATGTAAGCCAACATCTTGTTAATCTTTCGTAGGCATGGTGCCAAATAGTTGCCCCTTACGTCCAAGTGGTGATATAACTTTTTAGGAGTGAACGTGAGTTTAAAAAAAAAAAAAAAGAAGCACTATATTTTCTTTGTATTTATCATATGACAGTTTGCTTGCCATCTCACATATGGTTTTACCTAAAAGCAGTTTTCATAAAAAAAATCTTTCTCTAAATCCACCCCCCCTTCTCAAAATAAAACCGTCAAAAGGGCTCCGCAAAACTAAACATCCGCTCCCCGAAGGAGATTACACCGGCCAAAACGTTGTTTTTGTTTCTTATATAAATTTGTTTTTTCGTTGCGTCCACAAATTTCCGTAAAATGCCTATGTCGATCGGCCCGTCCATCTTTAGAATTTACAATGAGTGTAAATATGCGCCTATTGTTTGAGACGTTCCAAAAGTAATACCTCCTATTTTTTCTTTCGCCCGAACGGATCAAAGAGGATTGCAAATTGCATTGTTATGATGACTGACCTTATGCATTTATGACCCGACAGTTTCATATCTATGTTATAAATATTGACGGTGTGAGAACCGATCAACATTCAACCACGCCTGTTGAACGTTTGCAAAGCTAGTGTAGGTAATGATAGCACAGTTAGGAGATGGATTCGTCGATTTCAGAGTGGCGACAGAGATGTGAGTGACAAAGCTCTCTCCGGGCGCCTATGGACAGCCACTACCCTCAAAAGTACATTGAGGATGCTGGTGACTATGTAGAAAAAAAAAAAGATCTGAAGCACAAAAGGTCGCTCGTTTTAATAGCACCATTCCCGTTTTCGTAGTTCTTCAACTTTTTTTTTAGATACAAAAATAAGAGGCTTTACTTTTGGAACGACCCTCGTATAATTATCTCCCTTGAGTATCGCTCTCTGGGGACCAAAAAAGAAAACAAAAAAAAAACAAACAAACAGAAAGTTGAACTAAAATGACACAAATAAATAAAATACTAGCACGAAATAACATTTCTGATCGTCCCATATATGTCGGAACTATTTTAATTCAGGTTTTCTTTGCACCCAGGAATCCGTTAAGATATTATCTTTTTTGTTTCGTTGAAGGAAATAACATAATGGCAGAAATAGGATCTGGGCCACGCCCATTTTCATAAACCAGAACACAATGCTGAGTCGGACAAAATTCTGGGTTTCAATAAAATAGCCGATGTCAACCTCAAGACAATTCCCTGAACGCTTGATATCCCATTTCAGCGATATCCGTTGATCGTGGTAATAACCGTATCCGTTTCAAGTATACAATTTATCTTCGAAAAAAAAAACAAACAAAACAAAACAAAAAAAAACAACAACAACAAAATGAAAATACAAAATAAAAAGCAAGAAACAAACAAACCATAACAACTAGTAATACAACATTCTATAACACTCACGAAGGAAGAGCGGATGTACACAAATCTAAAACAATGGCAGCGGAATGGGGCCGTAAATGGATGACAACATTTAATGCTAGTAAAACTGTGATTGAAGAGGCGTCTTGTAATTGTTAAAGGAAAGCACCCCTTTAACAACTACAAGACGCCTCTTCAATCACTGATATCCATGACAAATAACGCTCTACCTACGAATTCTTCCTTCACTTCTTGGCTTAACATTCACAGGAAATATGAACTAGAAAAAAAATACACTGCGGACATTGTGAAGGCTGTTTCAAGGAAGTTGGGCTTCTTCTATCGTGCTAGAAGACTATTCATACCTGAGAGTATCCTGTACCTCTACAAGGCCACCATTCGCCCATGCGTGGAATATTGTTGCCACATCTGGGATGGTGTATCTACCACTTGTCTATCCGTCTTGGATAGGGTTCAAAAAAGCGTCTCTGATCTAATAGGTCCCACTTTGTCAGTTAAGCTCCCACCCCTGTCCCATCGCCGCAATATTGCATCCTGTTTTGCAAGTATTTTAAAGGAATGTGCTCTGATTAATTCTTTGCTCTTGTGCCTCTCGACATACATATCCCCGTACCAACCCGCTTAGCAACAAAATCACACCCCTTCATTGTTGAGGTTCCTAAATGCCAGAAAGCCTTGTATTGTAATAGCTTCTTCCCTATAACAGCTAGACTTTGGAATTCCCTTCCTGCTACCTGCTTCCCTGATTATACTGATATGCAAATGTTGAAATGTAACATAAACCAGCATCTTATTAATCTTTAATAAGCATGGTCCTAAATAGTAGTCTCTTACGTCCAAGTGGTGATATGCCTTGTTAGGCGTGAACGTGAGTAAAAACAAAAACAAAAAATAGACAATGACATACGTGACAGTTTTTTTACAAAAAGGCCAAAAGGAAAACATACTTTCGTCCATTGGTTGTTCTTGATTTGCGGCCTTGTAAAAGCTACAATGAAGATTTATTCCAAGGAATGACAATCAACACTCATACAACTTTTATGTCCTCACATTCCACCAACATTTGGAGTTGCACGCAGTCCCTTATTTCTACAAATATTGCTATTTCCTTTTTTTTTTTTTTTTTTATTACATTTTCACCCCAAACAAGGCAAATTGCCACTTTGGTGTAGGGGGCTACTATCAGGGGCAACAACTACTGGGGTACTATGTAGGGATTTGGGCAGCAAGGTGTCGGTTCACGTTACACTTGAACTTCTGCACGTCAGTACTGTTGGGGAAGCAGGGACCTGGAATGGAATTCCAGAGTTTAGCGGTTCTGGGGAAGAAACTATTGGAGTAAAAAGATCTTTTACATCTAGGGATCTCTACAGTGTGGGGGTGGGATTTAGCAGCCTGTCGGGTTTGTCGAGGGTGCTCACGTCGTGGGGGCACAAGTGATTGCAGTTCGTCAGAGCATTCACCACTAAAATACTTGTAGAAAAGGCAGAGGGATGCAACATTTCGTCGATGGGACAGAGGCTGAAGCTTAGATGCCAGTTCAGGGCCTATCAGGTTTGTGACTCTCTTTTGAACCTTGTCAAGGAGCGAGAGACTAGTAGCAGATGCACCAGCCCAGATGTGGCAGCAATACTCCATACATGGGCGAATGGTGGCCTTATAGAGGTACAGGATACTTTCGGGTGTTAGTAGTTTTCTAGCACGGTAGAGAGAACCCACCTTTCTTGCAGCGGCCCTGGCAATGCCTTCAATGTAATTGTTCCAACTCATGTTTCCTGTGAACGTTAGGCCAAGGAGTTTGAAAGATGGACTCTCAGATAAAGAGTCGTTGGCCATTGCTATGGGTGGTAGAGAGGGTTTCTTGTAATTATTGAATGAAACTAGTTTAGTCTTGGCAGCATTGAACGCGACCAACCACTTTTGTCCCCATTCCACTACAGATTGGAGGTCTTCCTCTAGTGTTTCTGCCATTTCTTTAGAAATGTGTTCATTCGTCTTCCTGTCGTGTCTGCCATAGAGTGTAGTGTCATCAGCATATATACCCATCTCAGAGGCAATGTTGTCGGGGAGGTCATTCCTGCACCCGATAGCTTCCACAGTGTGGGCAGACCATTATTACCGTCTGCTATCTAACCCAGTCTCTATCTAACCTACTCGTCTGTCCAACTAAACCTCTATAACTCACTAGATGTCTAGATTATCATCTTATAACTACCATTATTGCAAGATGAAACGGTAAAAATTGTCTCCTTAGAAAAGACGACATGATTCCATTTCCGTTTGATGAAAACCGGTTTTCTTTTTGTGATGCAGACCATCTACTAGTTGACAAATTGTGGACAAATCCCAATAGCGAACAATTTGGCTACCAAGAGGTCAAAGTTGAAGGAGTTGACCGTTGTAGACTCTATCAAACTCCTCCGACGATTTTGGTCTAAGACTTGAAATTTTAGATGTAGGTTACCTGGACATATATATATATATATATATATATATATATATATATATATATATATATATATGCATGCACATAAAGTTATGAACATATATATATATTAAAAAGTTTGACTTATGTCCAGGTAACCTACATCTAAAATTTCAAGTGTTTAGACCAAAATTGTCGGAGGAGTTTGATAGAGTCTGCAATGGTCAACTCTTTCAATTGTGACCTCTTGGCAGCCAAATTTTCGCCCAAAAAACTGATTAAAAAGCTTGCAGCATGTCTGAATACTCTTTATGTAAAATTTCAAATGTTTACACCCAAAATTGGCCGAATAGTTTGCTAGATACCGCAAAGGTAAGATATTTTGAACTTTGACCCCTTGGCAGCCCAATTTTCGACCAAAAACCGATTAAAAAACTTACTCTATGTCTAAATAGACTTTATGTAAAAGTTCAAATGTTTAGACCAAAAATTGGCTGAGTAATTTAGTAGAGACCGCAGAGGCCAAATTTGTTAAACTTTGACCCCAATTTTGACCACTTTTGGGCTCAAATCAAATTAAAAAGTTTGATCCATGTCCAAGTAACCTACATTTAAAATTTCAAGTGTTTAGACCAAAAATTGACGGAGGAGTTTGGTAGAGTTTCCAAAGGTCAAATCGTTGAACGTTGACCCCTTGACAGCCAAATTTCTGGCCGAAAACCGATTAAATAAATATTCCCTAATCTTTTTCCCCTCATATCAAGTTAAAAGTCTGTAGACCGAAAATTCATAGAGTAGTTTGCTAGGGAAATATACACTTACAGACACACAAACACACGCACTTAGATAGATGAATATTCTGTAAATATGTTGTTGTTTTAAACTATTTCTCTTCTAACACATTCGTCACATCTCAATTACATCGGATATCGTAGTTCATCTTTTTTTTTTTTTTTTTTTTTTTTTTTTCAATGCGTTATCCGGCGCTACCAGGAGTCAAAGTATCTAACATTGTTTCATGAAACCCAGCAGCGTATAATCAGTGGATGTTGATCGGTTCAATTTTTTCTGCACGGAGGAATTCACTTACGCATCTCTGCTTTTCATGAATGTCCATGAAAATGGTTGCGGAAATAATTATATGTTCTCTCACATTCTAAAGGGGCTATTGCTTATTGCTCGCTAGGTAAACTGACGTGATGATATCCTTAGCGAGACTAAAATTCCGATTTGTGAGACATCGACTTGGGTTATAGCTCGTCGCGATGATCACATCACTTGTTCGAGACGAAAGTAAGGTCATGCCAAAGTCGGATGTTCGCCGCGGTTTGCTTGATCTATGTCAGTTAATAGACTTTCTTGTCTGTGTGACGCATTTGCTGAGTTGACAGAGTGCTCGCCTCGTACGTAAGAGGCTCGGGTTTCGAATCTCGAGTTCGTATGTGTCTGACTGATGAGGATGAAACTCGAGTCTTTGACTGCCGGTTTGTTGGCTACCATGGCTCTTGTGAGCTGTGACGTTGTCCAGGTGTGGACATAATTATATATATAGATAGAGAGTATAAACTAGGTACGGACAAAAATGAGGGACCTAGTTTTGAAAGCCGATTTATCATATTTTTTTTGTAGGTTTCCGAATACTTTTTGATTGTATTTGAAAGATTAAAGACTAAACTTAATTTCTAAAAAGGAAAAAAATATTTGTACACGTGAAAAAAAAAAGTTATGAAAATGTTTTCACGGAGAGCTACCAAATTCAGCTAAATTTTGAAATTAAATAAATTCATTGTAAAAATCCTTTAAAAAATAAATATTGGTTTTCAAAGATAATTAGTAAAGTCCTAAGATATTGAATTAAAAAAAAAAAAACACCTTGTTTGTACAAAACATTAATAAATTTGCCCCAAAACCGAGTGATTCTGTCGTTCGCAAAACGCAACAAACTAAAATTTTGTAAACACGAAAATTACGAAGGCCCAAAATTTCAGCCAGTCGAAAGACTGTAAAAATGACGTCATGTAATTAAAAGGGAGGAAGTTCTTTTTTTTCAGTCGCGCATCCGTACATTCCTCTTTTGAACGTTTGTATTAATTTTTGCATTTTTTAATTTAATTATTTTTCTATGTTCCTATTTTTAAATTAATTTTTTGTCTTAATTACTGATCAATATTATATAAAAAAAAATATATATATATTACGCCGAAAGTTTCACATTCTTGCGAACAAGGAAATTATTAAAATCTTGCATATAAAAATTATGCGAAACCCGTAATTTAAAAAAAAAAAAGTAGAAATATTTTTTGGTATCATAATTTTTTGTGTGAAAATATTAAATAAGCAATGTTTAATTCAATGGTAATATCGGTAGTTCGAGAAATTCATTTTTCTTCGAATTATATAGAATTCATTAATACGGATTTAGGGGCTTTTTTCGTACTGTTCCTATAAAAATTATTTTATTATTTTTTTGTTGTTACAAATTACGATGCTTTATTTATATAAAAAAGCAAAAATAAAGTCTTGCGTTTTTTATTTATTACTAAAAACCATAACTTTAGTAAAGGTATTTTTTGTTTAAACAAAATAATACATTTCCACTCGGATTTAAATAAAGATTAGTTCATTATATTCCGCGATCATCATTTGATAAATACTGAAAATTTCATTAAAATTGGTTAATTTCCTGATTTTTGGCGATTTCTTAAGTAAAGGGAGGGGTCAAAATGTTTATACATTTTGAGCGTCGGCATTCATTTTGCATGTACCTAGTATAAACATTATTAATTGTAAATTATAAAGCAATTTAAAAAAGACGAACAAACAAAATCAATGATTTTGTTTGTTCGTCTTTTTGAAACTGATTTATAATTTACAATTATTTATCTCCATACTCAATATTAATGCAGCTGAAGGATTCTCATATCTATTGAGCGTATTGTATATGTACATTGTTATGAGCACTGTTCTTTTAAAGTATTAATAGATTAAAATAAACTTTGCTCTTTAGACTCCAGGTCTAATTTCCCCTATGATATATATATACATATATATATATATATATATATATATATATATATATATATATATATATATATATATATATATATAGAGAGAGAGAGAGAGAGAGAGAGAGAGAGAGAGAGAGAGAGAGACGAGCAAACAGTTAATAAAATATGTTAAAAAACACTTTGAAATGAGTTAAAAACATATTTAATCTGAAAAGGAAACACTAGATAAGTGGATAGTCCTTAATCCGCGGAGTTTCGAAGAAATACTTTCCTTCTCATCAGAAGGTAGAAATTAGCAAAATGCGGGATCGGATTTTACATACAAAAGTATTTGATGAAACAACAAGTAAGTCAAAGACCTTACTTAATAACAAAAAAAAAGTGAAGCAGAGGAAATATGGTGAAGAAAAAGGTGATTACACATGAATGGATAATCTGGTGGAAGATAAATAATCCAGTGACGGTAAAATCCAAATATATGACTTCAAGAAAGTTAATTGAATTTCCATTTGCACAAGTAAAATCCAAGGAAATCCCGTAATTGGAAGAAGATGGTCCATAATAATCCAAAGGCAGAAATCCATGGAATAATTCACAAAAAATGTGTACAAGGAAAAAAGGAAAAAATTTCAATAATATTAATAAAAGAAAAATAAGATATGCTTTTCACTCTACTGCCGAGATATAAATATAAATAAGAAATTTTATATATATATATATATATATATATATATATATATATATATATATATATATATATATATATAGTAAGTAAGTAATTTATAAAATATATATGGCGATTAAATACACTGAATATTCGGCGTTTCATCCACTCTAGGATTCGTCAGGCTTATGCAAATTCTGCGGTTGTTTAGTGTTTTTATATGGTCCTCTTCTGTTGAGGGTTTTAGTTAACCAATCAGCTTTCTAGTATCCACCGCGCCCTTTCCTATCAGTCTATGGGCATGCGTTTTATCGAACAAAGGATCTGTTTTAAAACTAGTTTAGTGGTTTAAGGCAGACATTTCTTTTTTTTTTCATATATATATATAAATAAATATAGGGGAGCGGTGGATACTAGAAAGCTGATTGGCTAACTAAAACCCTCAACAGAAGAGAACCATATAAAAACAATAAACAACCACAGAATTCGCGCATAAGTCTGAGGAATCCTAGAGTGGATGAAACGCCGAATATTCAGTGTAGCTTAATCGCCATATAAATTTTATAAATTACTAACTAGCTCTACCTACGTATTGAGCACTTTTGAAGTAAATACTTAAAGTTTACGCATAAATCTATACTTTCGTATATTAATTTTATGTGAATAAATGAAGTGGATATATATATATGTGTGTGTGTGTGTGTGTGTGTGTGTGTGTGTGTGTGTGTGTGTGTGTGTGTGTGTGTGTGTGTGTGTGCTGGTGTCAGGTTTATTATTTTTATTCAACTGACTTTATTTTTTCTTGCATATCGTCGCCAGTGGCATCTAGTCTTGTCAAAATGATTTCTCATAACGCGCGTTTAATGTTGCAACAACAACAACAACAACAACAAAAAAGAATTAAAAAACAAAACAAAAATTCGATTACGAAGTCACATTTATTTGTGTATTTTAATTACAAATTTTATACAATTAAAAAAAATGAAAAATAAATTAAGACTAATTTTTTTTCATCTACAAAGAACATTTTTAAATAGAAAAATAATGAAGTTCAAAAAATGAAGTTTAAAAAATGAAGTTAAAAAAAATGAAGTTAAAAAATGCAGTTCAAAAAATGAAGTTAAAAAAATGAAGTTAAAAAATGAAGTTTAAAAAATGACGTTAAAAAATGAAGTTAAAAAATGAAGTTAAAAAATGACGTTAAAAAAATGAAGTTAAAAAAATGAAGTTAAAAAATGAAGTTAAAAAATGCAGTTCAAAAAATGAAGTTAAAAAAATGAAGTTCAACAAAATGAAGTTCAACAAAATGAAGTTCAAAAAAATGAAGTTCAAAAATAAAGTTCCAAAAATGAAGTTAAAAATTTGACACCAGATATTTTAATAAAAAAAGATGATGAATTAGAGCAGTAGTTCCCAACCAGTGTGCCACGGCAGAATGATTACTGGTGTTCCCCGAAGAGATAATTACTAGGAGCCATGATTTTGGACATCATAGGAAAATAAGTAATCACTTCCTGTACACAACTTTTACTTACAGTGGGAGGAGGTGACGATGCGCTAATGGTTAACGATACGGACTGACGACCTGCGTCAAGTGTGAAGTTCGAATCCAGTTCGTTCCACAAAAATCACTTTCACTTAGGATGTTGGAAACCTTCACGTGGCCCCTCCCGTAATTCCCGATGTCTTTCCAGAAAGAATTCTGACTAGAAATAAAAAAAAAACATCAAGGAAACCAATGCCAACAACAGATTCATACGATATGATGATAGCCATTTACAGTCAGTATATTTAGATGCCGCGGAATGATTTGTACGAAAACCTGCATTATTGAGACAATCTCTATAATTAATGAACATTTGACATGTTTAGAAAATATAATCATTCAAATACTACCGTGTTTGAATATATGGTTAAGTGGCAGTTTTAGTCATTAAGAACTGCTTTAAAGCTTCACCGCTCACTCATTTTTCGACCAAATTTCAAACAATTGTTAAAGTTTATAGATAACCTTCTCAGGTTATACTATACTAATGTTCAAAATCACACTCGCCCACATATTGCAGCTAGAACTTGAATGCCTACTAGACACTATACTCGATATTGTCTCAGGGTGTCTAAGGTCTGTACAGGGGTTTGTCAGGTTGTCCTGACATGAGCATACTTTGTTTGAAAATAAGCACTGACCAAATATTCTAAATCACATAGCTTCGCAGTCAAAATAAGATCTCATCGATATGACAAATCTACACTGGCTTTTACAAAGAATAGTGCACCTTCTCCAAGTGATGTTACCTCAAGTAACAGCGCGAAGCGGGATACTCCACCAGACTGGATGAATTCTTGTCCTGGGATTCGGTAAGATCAAGAGAACACAGGAAAGGTATAACACATTTAAGTAGTTAATCGAGGAAAACAAAATTCCCAACTTTTTTATTAACTCAGTGTTTGATATGTAAAGTAGAATTTTCATGGCATATTCGGGCTTTCTGCAGTACACGGACGGCGGCCAGGTGATGCTAAACTGTCGCCAGATGGTGATTCTCGGTCAAAGAACAGGGGACGATAACTTGTACTTTTGGGGGAAATTCTTCGGAAACTTTATCCTAATATGGATGTAAATTCCCTGAATGTGCGCAATATTGCATTGTTGATGTCGGACACCCAGGGAACAATGAACTTTTTGCCTGGTTAATAGATTGTTGTCGGCCACAGAGCAGTGTCAATGAGGACAAAGCATGGTATTGCAAACCAGCAATAGTACAGAAGGACCCCCCCCCCAAAAAAAAACCCCAGAGGACATTCAATTGTTTTTTCTGAGTATTTTACAGTCAACGGAGAAAAAAAAAGGCCAAATACCCTAGTGTTTTGATGTGATGTTTTGAATGTAATAAACTAGTTATGACCAAAGTTTTATTTCATTCGGACAAAATACTAAGAAACGGGGCCTAATTAGAGTTGGGGTCCGTTTTTTTTTGGGGGGGGGGAGGCACCCTATAGTAGTGACGAATTCTGATGAAGATGTTGCTTTAATCCGAAAAATGTTTAATTTAAATTATTTATAAATTATATCAATGTTGTATTACTTCGAAAAATGTTTCATTTAAATTATTAATTTGTTCGAAAAAAAAAACAAAAAAAAAACATACAAACAAACAATCTTACTTTATAAAAATCCAATGTTGCTTTAATTACAAAATCGTTTTCTTAAAATTATATTTTCTTACGCAGACTTTTAAATAAATGTTTTTATAATTATATTTTGATAAATTTTTATGCAATAAATATTTTCGTTTTCAAATATTTTTCTGTTCAGAAAAAAAAAGTCTTGTTTGTAATTTATTTGACGTGGTATTTGAACAAGAAGAAATTGGAGTTATCACCCTATAAACAATGGCACTGTCCGTGTAATGCAGAAGTGCCAAAAAATAATTAAAAAAATAGTGTTGCTTGTCCCTTAACATTGCCGCCATATACTGCAAAAGTGCCGAATATTCGAATATTTAATATTTAAAAACACAGTTGGATTAGATACAATCACTGTTGCAAAATATGATGGAAAACAGGCCTGTAATTTTCTAGTTTATTTAAGCCGAACGAACCAAAGTTTCATTTTTATATATATAGACTAGCTGTACCCGGCCACGCGTTGCTGTGGCTGAGTTTGTTAAAATGGAACACATGTGAAAGTAGAGAAAAGTTTGATTCTTTTTTTCAAGAGAATGTACAAATTATTTATTTTTTTTGTAACAGATGTTAAGAAAATAAACAGAAAAATACTTCCATCATTAATTATGCAAAAAAATAAATAAAATACGATAAAACTTGCTGAGTATGCACTGTTTTACGGTTGTTGTAAAAATGGAACGGAAACTTAAATTTCGCTTCATTTTTCATTCATTGATTTCAGAAAACTTTGACTGAAATAAAATGAGAAAAACTAGTAGTTTAAAAAAAAAAAGCACCTCGTTAATGGTATAAACTGTGAAAAAATATAAAGAATGATCATTTGTAGTTTTTAAAATTCAGAATTGTTGGATCGTATAACACGTTCGCCGCCATATTGCAGCAGTAGTTAAAAAACACCAGACACAACTACCCCACTGACATTCATTATTATTATTCAATACCAGATATTGAATACAAGATATGTGGACTTATGTGAATAAAAATTCCCATTATATAATCCTTTTTGCTTTTTTAAAGATTTTATTGCAAGAAGTCTTCGTGAGTAGAAAATATTATTTTGTGATATGTGTACTGGGAAAATTTAAAGAATTCAATGACTGATATGCCGCCATTTTAAAAAGTTTGGGAACCACTGAAATAGTAAATAAAAAGAAGAGGGAAAACATTTATTTTTATTTTTTGGGAATTCAATTAAAAAGATTTAAAAAAAAAATAGTTAAACGTGTTTTATTCAATATGAAAAGACCACAACTGAATGACAATAAACAAATGGAAATGGAGGACTGACAAACAAACATGTATTTTTATATATAAAAAAACAATCATATTGTGTACAAATATTTATATATTGTGATAATTAAATTGATTGACTTACCGAGGGTGGCTCGGTGGGAAGGGAAAGACACTCATGGCTGTGAACGGCCCGGCCTGGTGTTTGTTAATGAAGAAAATAGGATGTCTATTCCTTATAGCTTAAATAGACATTCCAGTCTCGTTTCAATCTCGCTGAACGAGAGATTGAGACTATAAAAAGAGTCACCTTTGTAGGCTTGTTGTTGTTGTAGTTTGTTCTTGTAGTTGTTAGAGATCTATCAGACCGGTACGACAACTGTTAACAGCGCGTTATATTTACAAGAGTACGTTTGTTTGTAAGCAACGAGGTAATTTTTCGTTGCAAGCTAAACGTCTTTTCTTCCCCCCCCCCACTCGTCGGTAGGAAATATCGACAATATATATATTAAAAAAAAAACAAAAAAACAAGATCTCTGCAAATCAGAACAGAACCGAATTAAGAAAAAAGACTTGGAGCGAATAAATCGAATCTAGCTATATTATTAATAAATGTTGATAATGTATTAGCTTGAGAATTTACTGCAGTTTCACCGTATCATCTATCGTTAGAGGTGTCACCGATTGGGGTCAATAGAAAAGCGAATAGAAAAATAATAAAAAAAAATATTATACGCGTGACGCTTTGCATGAAAAAAACGCGCGAAACGTGATGTTTATAACTACTGTTTATTTTCGCTTTTCGATTTATCCAAATCGGAGACACTTCTTATGATGGGTAATACAGTGAAAGTAGAGCTAATTATTAAATAAAGTACATTACATAATATATATATATATATATATATATATATATATATATATATATATATATATATATATATATATATATATATATAATAGGTGCACTTTTTACTTAAAGTGTTAAAATAACTAATGAAAATAAAACAAATTTATTTACAAAACCGAGTACTTTTAATTGTGACACGTACTATACTCAGGGTATAGATTTAAAATGAATGACAAATGCAAAAAAAAAAAAAAACAAAAAAAAAAAAACAGACAAATACTCATGAATTAAAACCACCAAACCGTGTAATTGCTTTTTCATCTAATAACATTGTTCGTTATCTTATTCTCAAAAAATCGTTGTGTCAGACTCTCACAGAATTCTTTGTTCCATATTTCGTATTTCACGCGTAATTTTATTCTCATTGAACTTCTTAATACGACTGTTCGTTATTTTATGCGCATGAAATTCATTATTCCAAATTTCACCCTCAAAAAAATCGTTCGTTATTTTAATCGAATGAAATTCTCGTTCCAAAATTTAAAATTAATGCAATACTTCGTTATTTTATACGAATGAAATTCATGTTAAAAAAAAGTTCGTTATTATATTAGCGTGAAATTTATTTTCCAAGTTTCAAAATTAATACAAATTGTCCATTATTTTATTCATATGGAATTCCTGTTCCAAACAATCGTTCGTTATTTTAATCGCATAAAATTCCTGTTTCAAATTTTGAAATTAATGCAAATTGTTCGTTAATTTATTCGCATAAAATTCCTGATCCAAATTTCACACTTAATAAAAGTGTTCGTTTTTTTTTTTTTTGTTTTTTCATGGAATTCTTGTTCCAAATTTTAATCGAATCAAATTGTTCGTTTTTCATAAAAATAGTCGCCTGTTCGTCATTTAATTCTCATAATTATTTGTTAAAATTTGCCGTTCACTTACATGCGTTGACCAATTTTTTCAATCTCAAACCGTTTAGTTTTTATATATCTACTATTTTTCATTGCTTGTTTTTCTTATATAGTCTTCGTTTTATTTCAAGCCTGTGTTTTAAAACTCCTTTTCCAAAGGTTTGTTCATCTACTCCATGATTACTTTGTATGATGGTTTAAAATATCATTCAACACCGTTGAGGTTCTCCCTAGCTAACTATATATATACTCTGATTTCATTGCAGCATATGTTTTACAAAATGGCACCGACGTTTAATCGATCGTCGGTTTTGTGTTCCTTTTGTGTCATGCATGACGCCATGAATAACTTTAAATTATTTTTTCTTTTCACTTTTTAGCTTTAGATTTCTATTACAGTGGATTGGAAGTTTAATCTGCACACACGTCAAGCAAAACTCACATATTTTGTGATGAAATCAGATCATGAGTACTTTGGAATCAATCATCAAGGAGTAGCATCTTCTGTGTTTACTAATCTTGGTGTCAGTTAAAAAGATATTCTGCAAATCAGTCCTAAAATTTGCTATTGTGCGTTTAATACATTTATAAAGGAATTCCCTATAATCTTATATTTCTCATACTTAATATAACTATATATAACTATATATATATATAACTATATATATAGTTATATATATATATAATTATATATAACTATATATATATAGTAAGTTATAAAATATACATGGTGATTAAGCTACACTGTGTAGCTAAATCGCCATATATATTTTATAACTTACTAACTCGCCATATATATTTTATAACTTACTAACTAGCTCTACCTACGTATTGAGCGCTTTTGAAGTAAATACTTAAAGTTTACGTATAAATTTATACTTTCGCATATTAATTTTATGGAAGTAAATTAAGTATATATATATATATATATATATATATATATATATATATATATATATATATATATGCATGTATATGTGTATATATTTCTGTGGAAATATATTTTATTTTATTATAATATATACTTACTTTAGAAGCTAAATGTAATTATAGAGAAATATAGTGAATACTATATTCAAAGGTTCATGATATTGACTATCTTATAATTTATTCCTTCAGTTGACATTTACAATTCTCGACAGTATCTGTTTCGTAGCACAGAATCAATCAGTAGAAACTCATCAGAAGAAAAATCAATTGATTGTTGCTTTTTCTTCTGATGAGTTAAGGGCATAATAGATTAACTGCTTGATATAATAATTAAGTGATTGATTTTGTGCTACGAAACAGATACTGTCGAGAATTGTAAATGTCAACTGAAGGAATAAATTATAAGATGGTCAATATCATGAACTTTGGAATATAGTCTTTTGTAATTTATTCACTAAGTATGTATGTATATATATATATATATATACACACGTATATACACATATATATATACATATATATGTATATATATTATTTTATTATATATGTGTATATTTATATATATTCTTAATTCATATATCCACATAGTATCTTATAAATTATATATAATATTTTATTATATATATACATATATATACATATATATATACATATACACACATATATATATATAATATTTTAATATATATATGTATAAGAAGACATAATAATTCAGTGTAGCAACTATCTAATATTTGTCTATATAAATAAAAATATTATACTCTGCTCTTTTTATTGAGCACTCTTAATAACCTCGTTTTAATTCATGGGCTTTATCTCCTGAATACCTTTAACTTGATATATATATATATATATATATATATATATATATATATATATATATATATAATGATGAGAAATTCTGCTAAAATGGAACACAAAACTTTTAAGCAAAAAGTGTGAAAATACAAAAAGATATTTATCGCTGCCAACTCTTATATATATATATATATATATATATATATATATATATATATATATATATATATATATATATATATTCCTATACCGTCGAATAGTTCAGGGTCGCCTGACGATGTTTCATTGACTGAAACAGATGGCTGTTTGTAGCGACCAAATGTAACTATATACCCTCAAATAAATAATATATATGTATAATATATATAATATATATTATATATATAAATATATATATAATATATATATAATATATATATAATATATATACATATATATATATATATATATATATATATATATATATATATATATATATATATAAATCATAAACATGTGTACTTTTTATTTTTTCAACAGTTTAAATATATATTTAATATTGGTGCATAATCATGACAACCACTGATGATCAAATTGATAACTACAAACTTCCTTGTTATAAAAGGTTGAGGATTTGATCTTTTAAAACCTAAACAATGTCATTTATATGTAATAAACAACAACTGTTTACTAAATATAAAAAAGAAACACACACACACACGTGTGTGTTTGTGTATGTGTTTCTTTTTTTTCGTAAAATACGTGTTCTCAATTATATTTCACTTTTTGTGCATATCAATCCTTTTGCTTAGAAGCTCAATGTATGTTGAATATATAAACAAAACATACACAAAAGAATAACAGTATAGCTGCAAACCAAGTTCAAAATATTAATTTTTCAATCTAAATCAGCTTCCTTAGCATGTCAAAATTTCGATAATTTTTTTTTTACAGATACATTTCATTATGCATTATTGACATAATAATAAACGATTGTTTCTGCGTAACGAAACAGATGTGTAAAAAATGTGCCGAAGTTTTGAAAAGTTGAAAAAATTATTTGGTAAAACAAATAAATATTTGGAACATGGAATATCTATCTATCTATCTATCTATCTATCTATCTATCTATCTATATATATATATATATATATATATATATATATATATATATATATATATTGTATATCGTAATCTTGTTGTATTCTAGATTCTAATCCAATGAAACTTCAGTCTTTATAAAATAGTGCTCAATAACAGGTATATCTTCAATATTGTATATTTATCCTTATTTATAGTAATGCTATTGATACATTAAATATTATACCTCTTTATAAAAATTTTATGTGGATACATAATATATATATATATATATATATATATATATATATATATATATATATATATATATATATATAGCCAGTAGAGTTTAGTTTCCTAGAAGTACATCCAATGAAACAACATGTGTCTACCAAAGAGTGCTCAATGTGTGAACAGAGCAGGTATATTAAATTTATTTATACAAACATTAATGGCTACATATGTGCATACATGTTTCTGTAATCACACGCGTTGGGGGATTATGTCTTCAGGCCAAGAATTACCGTCGAAAACAAAGAAGGAGTTTTCGACGGTAATTATATATATATATATATATATATATATATATATATATATATATATATATATATATATATATATAACGAATACATGGAATAGCTATGCGTTTTTATTCTCTCTCAGACTTCGAAACGTATCAAATACGAATCGTAAAGAATTCAATGAAAGTGCCCTCGAGTAAAATTAATACTCTGGCCTATTGATAAAATGATGTCTGCTAAATTAGATTTTTAGTTAAGTATTTATTTATTTTTTGACAAACAAAATTTAATTATCGAACTATCCTATTTATTGAATACATGATAAGATTCCTTTTTTTTTTTAGTCATTGTACAAATCTAGTTTTCTTGTTGAATGTGTTTCAATCACCGTCGAGTGTCGACGGGATTGTAACGTCCATCCTCCCCCGCTTCGACGCAAGTCAGCTGCTACACTCGCAGACTGTCGTCTGCATCTTGCCGGACGAAGAAGAAGTGTCCGAGTTTTTCGAAGAGCGGCCATTCTTGAGGTTTCGTGAGACTTGTCGGTAACGCGAGAAGAGACGCTTGAACTCGTCGCCGAACTGCCGGTTGCAGTACCCGTAGATGAGCGGGTTGAGCGAATTGCTTAGAAAGTAGGATCTCATGCCGATGCAGTAGACCAGCTCCACAAGCGGGCTCATGGAGATCTCGTACTTGATGATGGTACGGGCCACTTGCAGAGAGAGACAGGGGATGTAACTCAGGATGAATAGCAGGGTGACCAGGAAAACGGTCAGGTTGGTACGGTTCAGCGTTTTACTGCTGGCCTTCTCGTTGACCAACGCTGGCGTGGTGGTTGTCGGCAACTCTATCGGCACGCCCGGCACTGAGTTACCCCCGCCGCCGCTAATGGGGTTCGAGCAGCGGTTTCTTACCTCCAGCCACAGCAAGAGGTAGCAGATGGACATGGCGACGAAGGAGGAGATGATGATGAGGAAGACGATGCCGAAATAGATTATGGGAAATTTCGTGTTGCGCACCGAGTCGGAGATGGAGCAGTCGGTGCCGTTGATGTGCGGGATGCGGGTCACATGCGTCATCTTGCCGGCCGCGTACAGCATCGGCGATGTGACGGCGATCCCGATGCTGGAGATTACGAATGAGATGATCTTCGCCTCGCGCACGCTAATCTGTTTCTTGAAGGGCCGGCAGACCCTCTTGTAGCGGTCGATGGCGATCACGAGGAGAATGATGCTGGAGCTACCAGTCGTGAAATAGGAGAGGAACCTTAACGCTTTGCAGGCTATCATTGATGGAAACATGAACGGGTATCGCATGTCCAGAATCTCGGTTGGCATGGCGATACAGCAGGAGAGGATGTCAAAAACGGCAAGAACGATGATGAAGCAATGGGTCGGCAGCATCTTCAGGCGGTAGCCGTAGATGTAACAGGTTATGGTGTTGCCGAAAAGTCCGATGATCATGAGAATTATAGTGTAAATGATGGCAGGGATGCGGAGCAAGGCTTTCTCGTCGTTCAATTCTTGTAAAGTGATATTCGGATAGCCAGTTGCTATGCCGATTGGTGCATCAATGAAATCGCTACCCATTTTGCCAGAAAGTGAAAAGGCTGAAAAGTTCATGATGATATTCCTGTTCTTAAATCACTGAAGATTTTTCCTGTAAAAAAGAAAAAAAAAAATAATATTAGTTTAGTTATATTTGCAGCATTAAAAAAAATGTGATTTTACTGTTAACACATGTAAAAACCATAAAAACCAATGCATTGGAGAGAACTTCAATGCCTACTAGACACTGTCCTCGAGTGTCTAAGGTCTCTCTGTACAGGGGTTTGTCAGAACAACTTGGCATGAGGATACTTTTTCCCCAGAAGTTAACCCTGGCCAAATATTCAAAATCACATAGTATTTCCTGCACAAATAAGATCTCCTCACTATGGTTAACGCACATTAGCTTTTACAAGGAATGGTGCACCTTTTCTAAGTGATGTCAGTTCAAGTAATAGCACGAAGCTGGATACTCCACCAGACTAGATAAATTCTTGTCCTGGAATCCGTAAGACCAAGAGACCAAAATGAAAGATACACTACAACATATGAAAATGTTTAATTGGGGAGAGGGAAATTATGTTCTCAAGTTCTTTACTAACTCATTGCTTGAGAAATAAAGAACTTAAATGGGACATTCGAATATCTCTGTATCTCATATAGAGTTCGAGTGTTAGCCTCAGATTTTGGGCCCCTTGATTTCTGAGACCTTCGACTGAAGTAAAATAAAATAGTGGAAAAGAAAAAAAAAATGCAAAAAAGGTGCAAAACAGAACTAACAAACAAAAACAAAGTGTCTGCCATCAACCAACTTGCCATGCAAGTGGTGACCTACAGCTTTGGTATTGTTGAATGCCCACAGAGAGACATTAACAGGCTAGACACTAAAACAAGAAAAATGTTACCATTATACCGAGTCAAATACAGAAACCAGTGTCTACCAAGACTATATCTACCAAGAGGAGTAGGAGGTATGGGTTTGTCAGAGATTAACCATCAACACCAAGCCACCATTGTGAGCATTGGGCAATATCTAATTATATATCACAACGCCGTAGCAAGGACATGTCAATCTTCTGTTTCACTATCACTTATAAAGTCCTCACTGACCTTGTTGTAGACACCATTCATGACCACCTTTCTTCAGAAGTATACCTTGAAAAAGAACAAGCAGGATGCAGGAGGAAGTGCTTAGGCACTAAAAACTAGTTGCTGATTAACAGGTCCATTCTTGAAGACTGTAGGAAGAGGCAGAGAAATCTAAGCCAGTTTAGATGGCAAAATAAGCTAGCTATTACAAATTGTACATACCTTCTCTAATTTTCTAAAGATATGACATTCACTCTCGATAAATGTGCCAAGGTCTTCATCAGAAATGGGAAGAAGATCCACATACAGCTTGATGAGGATACTGAGGTCAAAGTCCAAGAAGAGCAGGAAAAATGTAAATATCTTGGCATAGAAGAAAATGATTCAGTTCAGCATGGCAGAATGAGAGAAAGGGTGTGCAAAGAGTATGTGCGTCGTGTGGGGGAAAATATACAAAACACAGCTGACAAGCAAAAAGAAAGTGACTTCCATTAACCAACTAGCTATGCAAGTGGTGACCTGTAGCTTTGGCATTGTTGACTGGCCACAACAAGAAAAATGTTAACATTATACCGAGTAATATACAGAAACCAGTGCATACCAAGACTATATCTACCAAGATGAGCAGGACGGATGGGTTTGTCAGAGATAGACCATTAACACCAAACCACTATTGTGAGCATTGGGCAATATCTTATAAGCTGCCAGAATCCAAACAATAAAATAGTATATGAACACCAAGAAAAGAGAGCCAGTAGGACTACCCCATCACAGAACTGGTTAAACATTTTGTCCAAGACTGTCTTACAAATAAGACAGAAACAGGAAGCAAGTCCGCAATGGAAATAGCCCAAAAGAGTCGGCAAAAAATACTAAGGCATTTCTTAGATTTTGTTTCACAACGTTTCGGTTAACTATTCTTCTGGCCTTCATCACGTGGTAACCGTGACGGGATAGGAACTTTGAATCTCCTAACTGCATCCGCAGCAATTACTGCTGTCCATAGTTGTCGTTTCACTGCGTTTTGGCCAGACGAATAGTTGGGCGAAACGTTGTGAAACAACAACTAAGAAAGATGAGGATAATAGTCTGTAATAAATAAATAAATTAATAGTCTGTAATGAAATAAATTAATAGTCTGTAATGAAATAAATTAATAATTTTTTGTGAACAATTTAGTGTAACGATTTAATTTAATGTGGAAAAATATTTTTCCATAACAATTTAATGTAAGGCCACCATTCGCCCATGTATGGAGTACTGTTGTCACATCTGGGCTGATGCATCTGCTGTTTGTCTCTCGCTCCTGAGCAGGGTTCAAAAGAGAGTCGCTAACCTGATAGATCCTGAACTGTCATCTAGGCTTCAGCCTCTGTCCCATCGACGAGATGTTGCATCCCTCTGTCTGTTCTACAAATACTTTAATGGTGAATGCTCTGACGAACTGCAAACACTTGTACCTCCCCAACGTAACTACCCCCGACAAACCCGACAAGCCACTAAGTCCCACTCTTTACAGTAGAGATCGCTAGGTGCAAGAAAGACTCCAATAGTTTCTTCCCCCAGAACTGCAGGTCTTTGGAACTCCCTTCCGGGATTCTGCTTTCCCAACTGTACTGATATGCAGAAGTTCAAGTGTAATGTGAACAAACATCTTTCTACTCATCTCCCTTCATAATGTCCCTGCAACTTATGTCTTAGATAGTAGTACCGTACTTCAAAGTGACACTGTGCCTTGTTTGGGGTGAAAATTGAATTAAAAAAAAAAAATTAAAAAATTAACCTTTTGTGAACACACACACACACACACACACACACACACACACACACACACACACACACACACACACAAACAAAAGAAATCATTTTTTTTAGAACAAACGAAAAAAATAAAATTTTGTGCACGGAAAGAAGAATAAAAAATCATCCAATCCAAAAAAAAAAAAAAAAAAAAATTTTTTAAATCAGCAAGAAGAAGGTTTAAAGGCTCAAAACAGTTTAATGGAAACTTTGACGACACAATTTCACAAACCATTAATGGAAACATCAAAATCAATTTCTCTGAACATCATAGCAAGCACAATAACGGATTTTTCGTTCAATCCGGACTCAAACAAACTTTTACTGCTTAGTATCACTGATAGGAGATTATGTTTCAACATGAGTTCGCATCCATGAACAACGTCTTTCATGAGAGCACGTTTACTACTTCACAAGATGCGCACAGCAGAACACGAAAGATGTTCAAATTATATCATTCCGAAAAAAAACAAAAACAACAAAACACGGACGTAAAATACGCTCAAATATGATATTTTAATTCGTCCAGATTTCGTATATATTATATTATAGTCGTGATTTCAAACGTAAACAAAAAATATATTTAGGTACCATCAGCTAGAATTGAAACCGAAAGCAAAACTTTAGCATTCAAATCTGGTGACGTTACCACTGTACCGATGTGACACGCATATGAACTGATTAAAAATAAACTAAGATGAATGCATAAAATGTATAATGATTTTTTTTTTCAATTTTGACCCATTTTTGACCCTTTAAAAACTATTTTAACGGTTAAAGACCCATAAAAGAAGGGTCCATAAAAAATCCAATCATCTGAGTCCCTAGCGCCGCTCTGCGACTTTTAGTTTCGGAATAGATAATTTTAAAATATGGAGACAGATAGTCAGACAGACAGACATGGGGAGTTTTATAAATTAGATAAATATTTCGTACTGAAATAATAGAATAACGGAATAATGAAACGACGAAATAACAGAATAACGGAACACTGAAACAACCAAATAACAAAACAGAGAGATTATGAAACAAGGAAATAACAGAATAACGGAATAATTGGAGATGGGTTTGTCGATTTGAAAGTGGCGACAGAGATCTGCAGGACAAAGCGCGCACCTGACTATTACGACTAGCGAAAGTGCATTGAGAACGGTGATGACTATGCAGAAAAAACAAATTCGCTTTAATGGTATACCACTCCTGTCTTTCTAGCTCTTTAGTTTTAGATTTTTAGTTTTAAAAAATAGGAGGCTATACTTTTGGAACGACACTCACATTATAACTGTTCGTTTGTTGCGTTAATCTGTTATTCTTTTAATCCATTATTTTGTTATTCCGGCATTTTTTGTGGTCGCCTTTATTATAACCCTATCCTGGGACGGGTATACCAACTGGTAATTCGGCCTTCGTTTTAAGGATCAAGTGCCAGCTCAGTGGCCTCATCTTGGAACAGCTGCTTAAGCAAAGCATCTTTATCAGGCGGCCAATAAAGGTTGAAGCTGAGGGCGTGCGTGCAATATGAAATAAGAGGGTGGGGAGTGTAGTCGCTTACCTTTCCCTGTCGGATCTCTTTTCACCATAAACTGCACCTTTTTTGCTCCTTTCCGTTGTCTGCTGCATCCTTCCTTTTTTCTGCACCCGACCCTCATTTTCGATATCGACCAGCTCCCTCCCTCCATCATCTACCCTGCCTTAACCTCCCCTACCAAAACAAGATCATTTTACCCTCTTCTCCATTTTATCCCGACACTTTGCCACCCGGTCGGCCTGTCTCGCTTTTTTTTTTTTTTTTTTTGAAATATCATTTTTTGTCACGAAATATACAGATTGAACGGACGTATCTAATTTTTTTGTTGTCACATTTCGGCTAGTGAATCTCAGTCCTATTTGAGGGTTACTTGATAATGTTCAGAAACATTTTTGTAAATCAGTTGACCCCCCACCCTTTTCTCCTTCTCTACACCGTCTCCCAGATTGCATCTTATTGCAGATGCGACCGAACATCACGGTAAGCGGCTCGGTCCAACGACCATTCTGACACGTTTAAATTTGAAATGGCATTTTTATATGGGATATCATATCTAAGTTTAATATAGCCCTTTCTCCAGTCACACTTACAATTCTGATAAGGCTCAGAAGCATATGTTTAATTTGTAGTGTTGGGACGGTTAATCGGAATCGGGAATCGTAAATATTGGAATATTGGAGGGCATCAGAATCGGTATCGGAATCGGAAAAATTAGTACCGATTTTCCGATGTTAAAACGATTCTTTTAATTGTCTTTTTTATTTTATTTCGTTTAAATCAAAATCTTCCATTGCTGGTAATAATGATAAAATAATAAATATTTATTGATTTTAAAATACTAGTGAAGTTAAAATCGATAGACTGTCCCCCACAATTATATTTTCACGTTTAGGAAAATATCTACACATTAAACATATGTGTTTTTATGGTAATCAGGGGAAAATACAACTATATAGTTAAATATTTAGAGAAATATAAAGAATCGGAATCGGAATCGGTAATTGTATTGCAATCTGGAATCAAAATATAATTTCCGACTGAGCGTTTTCACTTTCGGAGAGAAGCACTTTTAATTTCAGGACGATTTGAGGTATGTTTTTGATAGTGTTCCAACAGATATCGATTTCTTTAAACTAAATATTTGTCTACACACATCAACTGGGTCCTGGGTATGACCTTAAACTATATCCGATGGTGAGGCCCCAGCTTGTGGGCTTTGGGGAATGTGGAGCCACCCCTTAATTGTCATTGCTCCCAGGTCCACTTTGATCCGGAGTGGTAGTACCTGTTAGGGTTCCAACTATGGGTTAAGTAGAAATCGACTTGAAAAAAAAAAATGAAAAGGGTTGATATGCCGTAAAACAAAAAACAACCAACCAACACACATCAACACACAATAGAGAATACACTAGACGAACCACATATCAGAACGTTAACACTCATAAGTTGAAAGAAACTCATTATAGAAACATATATCTGTCATATATACACCCGTATATATATATATATATATATGTATATGTGTGTGTGTGTGTGTGTGTGTGTATATTATATATATATATACACACACACACATATATATGTGTGTGTGTGTGTGTGTGCGCGCGTGTGTGTGTATATATATTGCTATTTTATTTAATCACATAAATATAAGGAGATATAAATTTTCAGTATTTATTTCAACAGTGCTCACTACATAAGTGGAGCTGAGTAGTAAGTTATGAAATATATATGGCAATTAAGCTATACAGAATATTCCGCGTTTCATCCTCGTGAGAATTCGTCAGGCTTATGCGAAGAGTTGTGGTTATCGCGCATTTTTATATAAACACATGGTATTGAATTTGCTAGTTAGCCAATTAGCTTCTTAGTTATAATTGCGCCCATCCTAATCAGCCAATGGTCTGCACTTACAGATTCAATACCATATGTTTATATAAAAGTGCGTGATATCCACAACTCCCCAAATAAGCCTGACGAATTCTCACGAAGATGAAACGCGGAATATTCTGTGTAGCTTAATTGCCATATATATATATATATATATATATATATATATATATACGCTTGTTATATAGTTATGCTGTATACACCTCCAGTATAAAACAGGAGTTATCACTCATCAAGGCTTAATGCCCACTCGAGGATAAGGGTTAAAGAGTGTACGGCGGTCACCGGGACAATAGCACAGTAATCGTTAGTGATGGAAATCGGGTATAATTTAATTATTTACGGGACGGCTCAACAAAAATTTGTTTACATTTTACTTGAAGACAGCCATATTATAGTCAGTGGGAAAGCAGGCCAGTTCCACAGTCGGACAGTTCTAAGAAAAAGCTTTGTTCATGGAATCTGCGTATAGATTTAGGCACAGATAGAGGATGGGGGAAAACTGTTGGCAGTGGCTGTAGCTAGACGAGTGTATATGTGAAAGTTTAGCAAGAAGAGGGGGTCATAGAGTGACGATTCAAGCTCAGATGAGCACTTGTCATGAAAATAACGATAGAATAGATACAGGCTCGCAAAGTCTCTTCTGCGCAAAAGAGATTGCAGGGAAATCAACAAGGCATCACCTATTAGGTTTTGAAACCTATTTTGAACTTTGTTAAGACACGATAAGGTGCCCCGAGTAGCTCCCGCCCAGATATAGCAACAGTACGCCATCCTGGAACGTACTTGTGCATTATACAGACAGAGGAGTACGTTGGTAGTGAGATATTTACTAAATTAAAGTTTAAAACTTGTGCTCGATTCATGCAAGATGGTCCAAAAGCAGTCTGAAGCATTCCACACGTTTCTATGGCATTTTTCTCCATGTTTAAAACAGAATTTTATTGCATGTTATTCTTCTAAAATGTCCTCGCGTTCAGATTGCATTTTTGAAATTCACCAGCTGTGACAATCAGGCTTTAGTAGCGTGTATTGCAATTTCTGCTGTAGCTGTTCATTTGAACCTGAAATCATAAAAATTGGTCAGTCATCTCATAAGATGTATAGCAATAACATACTGGAGTTTCAAAAGTCTACGAGAATTTTAAATGCATGCACAAAAAAAGTCTCGAAACTTATTTAAGACATTTCGTATTTGTAATTTTCGTTTGTAACATATGTAGTTTTAAAAAAATCACTAAACGCGCAGATTTAATGCGCCAAAGTTTCTCTATGAGAGTCACTGTCTGTCCGTCTGTCACGCTTAAGTTTTAAATCGCTGTTTCATATTATATGCGTAGATTTAACACATCCATCTTAAGAAGGCCGTTTCTGGTTAATATTCCCGTGAGTCGTGAACACCCGAACGTGTCCGACACCTTGTCCCTTAATTTTAGTCT
>NC_136526.1:62878822-62883822 GCF_053919585.1 Euprymna scolopes
GCACAGACATTCAGCTTATATATATATATATATAATGCACAAGTACCCACGTTTTAAAACCCTTTATATCTTTTCTAAACACTCCTGTACCCGGGCAACATGGGTAGCCCTGCTAGTTGTTTCAATTTTCCCATTCTTTCTTAATTCGTTAGTTTGTTTTCACTGGTCTCACTTCTCTCGACGATGCCGACGGCCACGTCTGTATTGATGAAGTTATGAATAATGGATGCTGGGGGTGGGGGTGGAAGGCTAGGGGAGTGTGGGTGGTGGTGGTGGATGTGGTGGAGGTGTTTTCCTTTTATCTTCGTTCCGTTCAACTCAACCGACCGTCGTCGCCATTTTGTCTTTTTTTTTCTTTTTTAATTACAAACCTTTTGTTCGTTCCGTTTCTTACCGATTTAGGCTTTTTGCAAAACTCTTTCTTGGCGAATATTCTAAACGAAGGTTATTTTGATTGTCCTTCGCTTTTGGGACTTTTGACTTTTGTCTGCTTTTCATTTTTATTTATTTATTCATTTTTATTTATTTATTAATTACTTGTACTTTAATTTTTTCTCTTTTTATTTTTTATTCTTTTCTTTCTTTCCTTTCTTTTTTTTCTACCAGAGTTTATTTCTTTATTTTTTGTTTTGTTATTTTCTTTTATTGATATTTTCTTCTTTCTTTTTTCTTCTTTTATTTGTTCTACCAAAATTTTCTTTTTTCTTTCCTTTTTCCCGTTATTGTTCTGTCTTTTTTTTTTTTTACTTTATTTTACTTCTTTTCTTTGTCCTATCTCTTTTTTCCTTTCTTTTCCCGTTTTTTCTTCTTTCTTTCTCTTTTTCTTTTTTTATATAATTTTCCTTTCTATGTAATATTAGGAGAGACCCGACGTTGCCCGGAATTGAATGAGGATCAATGAATGCGTCACATTATTATCTGGTCATCGAATTCAGTGAAATCACCCATTTTTCAATCATATCGTTTGATTGCCTGCTCTAGTCGGGGACCCATCGCGGTGCACCGGGAGGAAGCTACACATGCTTCAACGCAGTGACTTAGTTCAAAATATATTATAGTCTACATTGCACTGTAGAGAACTTACTGTTGATTTTATAAAATTATTTTATATAATGGCTGTAATTAAAGTTTGGAATGCAAAAGCATCATGGTTCAGTTGTGCTCTAAACAGAAACATTCATTTCGAACGCACCTCTGTCATATCAAAGAACCTACTGTTAATTTTATATCCCCAATACTTATGCGGTGATAATAGTTGGAATTAAAGTCTAAAATGCAAAAGTCAAGTATCCTGGTTTAATTTTTAATTGTCTTTCGATTTTGGGGCGCCAATAGATATCAATGATCTTCCAAATCACATCCTTAGATCATTCATAGACATTTATCATGATGACACTACCATCTATGGCAGCACACCAAAGGCCGTAAACGATTCTCTTTCCTCTTATCTTGAGTATGTGGTACAATGAGGGGGAAAATTGGCTGGTTACTTTTAATGCATCTAATACTAAGCTTCTATCTTTACATCACCAACGCTCTTATCCTCATCTGGCATCAATTTAAATGGATGGCTCTCATCTTGGGGAGGCTTCATGTTTTGACAAGCTTCTGGGCTTGACCTTTACTCCTGATCTGAAATGGAACAGGTACATCAAATCTGTTGCCAGGGACGTTGGGAAAATGGTGGGATCCTTCTACCGCTCCAGAAGATATCTCACTACTGATGCAATTCTCTATCTATATAAGAGCCAAGTTCGTCCAAGGATGGAGTACTGTTGCCACATCTGGGCAGGAGCTGCTAGAAAGAACTTGTCCTGCCTTGATAGAGTTCAAAATAGACTTCGTAGCCTCATAGGAGATGTTCTTTTTTCTTCCCTGCAACGTCTTTCTAACAGAAAAGATGTTGCGAGTTTGTCTCTGCTTTATCGTTATTTTCATGGCAGGTGTTCATAGACATTTATCATGATGACACTACCATCTATAGCAGCACACCAAAGGCCGTAAACGATTCTCTTTCCTCTTATCTTGAGTATGTGGTACAATGGGGGAAAAGTGGCTGGTTACTTTTAATGCATCTAATACTAAGCTTCTATCTTTACATTGATATTGTCCTATTGACTATTGTACACTCTTTAATCCTTACCCTCGAATGGCCTTTAGTCCTCGATAAATGGTGAAAAAAATTGTAAAAAAAGAAAAGAAAAAATAATCGTTTCCGTATCGCTGCCTTTAAAAACGGAATCTTGAATGGCCAAAATATTGGCACCGATGTTTGATGAAAAATACGCTTTTGCGATTATTATATACTCTCCCTGTATACGATTGTTTTTAAAGCTCTCGGCTTGTTCAATATAACTGGAGATATCTACATATCTATAAAAGTGAAAGTGTCTGTCTGTGTGTCTGTGTACATTTTCCTACCAAATAACTCTGCCAATTTTCGGTCTACAGACTCGACGTTTGGCATAAGGAGTATTGAGATTTGGGAAACTCTTTTTAATCGGTTTTCGGTCATAAATTTTGCTGTTAAGCGGTCAAAGTTCAACGATTTGACCTTTGAGAACTCTACCAAACTCCTCCGCCAATTTGGGGGTCTAAACACTTGAAATCTTAGATATAGATTACTTAGACAGGGATCTAACTTTATAATTCTATTTGAGCCCAAAACAATAAATGCTAAGGTGAAAATTAAAAAAATTTGCCGTCTGCGGTCTCTACCAACTTTTCTTTATGGTATTTAAGGAAGCCTATTATATAGAAAGGCATTACCGTACATATTCACACTTTTTAATGTATACATATGCACGTAAAGTTATGAGCAGTACATAGGGCCCGAGCAAAGCCGGGCGGAACTGCTAGTATATATATATGAATATACAACAATTTCGTTTTTTTTCTGCTTTAACAAAAGACATTTATTACCAGTATCTTCCTTTGTTTTTTTTCAAATTGTTCTTTTCTTCTGTCATAAGATTAACAAATCCCCGCCATCTCGACATCAGACTAAAAGTCTCTCGCCGCTATCATGGAGTCACACGTCCACCTCGCCCGCAACACTTTCCTTCTCTCCTCGACCACACGCTGGGCACAGTTAGCCATTTTTGCGTCTTAGACGTTATACGTCCACCTTTCTCGGTGCGCACTTTTCTTCTCTCTGCCGACCACATGGAGTCCTTTTTTTCATTTTCTTGTGACACAAGTCTGCGCACATTTGCTAATTTGCATACGTGCTCAAACGGCTTCTGCTGCTGCTGGTATTTTCACAAGCGCTCATATGAGCTCTGGTACAATTGTAGCAATAGAGTTCGAAAAAAGGTAGGAATACTGGAAATCCGGGGAGGCTTATTGTCACTCAAACTCCAGGGAATACTACATATTTATTACTTGTAATAGATTGTTGCAATATTTTTTTTAATATATTATATTTTTATATATATTTAGAATTGCTCCAAAAAATATTGAATCTTTTAGCAGTGGCGCACATATTTTTTCATATCAACACGAGAAATATGCTTTGCTTTTTGTCGGCAAGTCCAAGACTTATACAGAACAGCTACCCACCAAAAACTCTTCATCTCTAGGACTTATACACAACAGCTATTCACCGAGAACCCTTCATTCGAGGACTTACACAGAATAGCTACCCAGCGAAAACTTTTTTCATGTCTAGGACTTGTACAGAATAGCTACCCAGCGAAAACTTTTTCATGCCCAGGACTTGTACAGAATAGCTACCCAGCGAAAACTTTTTCATGTCCAGGACTTGTACAGAATAGCTACCCAGCGAAAACGTTTTCATGTCCAGAGCTTGTACCGAATAGCTACCCATCTGATACACTTTTTTCCCAAGACTTGTACAGAATAGCTACGCACCAAAACATTTTTTATCATGTCCAGGACTTGTACAGAATAGCTACCCACCAAAACATATTTTATGTCATATCCAGGACTTGTACAGAATAGCTACCCATCGGAAACTCTTATAAAATTAAATTCGACTTTAAATTCAATAGATCGTATGAAAACCCCAAGTGAGTAAAAAAAAAAAAACGTCATAATAATAAATGAGTCAGCACTTGATTTGAATGGATGGGTGCGAGTGTGGAAGGTGAAAAGATTTTAGAGAAACGCCCCTCTCGAAGCTCTCCCTCACCCAGAGAGCATCGCCACAATCCCAACCCCAACCCTTACTCCTACTAATCCACCCCAATCATAAATTCGGAAAAATAATGTTCTTTTGTTGTTCCGAAAGTGAGTAGGATTTTAATTATACTGATTCGTTTGCTGCTGCTGCTGTTGCAGTTTCTTGACGTTGCTCTTGGTAACTGTCCGGAAGCTGAGGAATCGGGCGGAAGTGTACAGCGATAAACGAAGAGTGGAAACGATAAGGATGCAAACTCTTAAAACTAGGAAAGGGGAGTATCCATTTTTTTTATCCCTAAAGTTTGTCATGAGTTAACATTCACCTTTATTTTTTTATTTGAATCTTTTTTATTTTTTATTTTTTATTTTAATCTTTTTTATTTTTTATTTATTTATTTTAATCTTTTTTATTTTTTATTTTTTATTTTAATCTTTTTTATCTATTTATTTATTTATTTTTTATTTTAATCTTTTTTTATTTCTTTATTTATTTATTTTTTTATTTATTTTAATCTTTTTTATTTTTTATTTATTTATTTTAATCTTTTTTATTTTTTATTATTTATTTTAATCTTTTTTATTTTTTATTTATTTATTTATTTTTTTATTTGAATCTTTTTTATTTTTTATTTATTTATTTTAATCTTTTTTATTTTTTATTTTTTATTTTAATCTTTTTTTATTTCTTTATTTATTTATTTATTTTTTTATTTGAATCTTTTTTATTTTTTATTTATTTATTTTAATCTTTTTTATTTCTTTATTTATTTATTTTTTTATTTATTTTAATCTTTTTTATTTTTTATTTATTTATTTTAATCTTTTTTATTTTTTATTTTTTATTTTAATCTTTTTTT
>NC_136526.1:62888822-62903822 GCF_053919585.1 Euprymna scolopes
TTGTTTAAGGTGATGATGTTAACTGCCTCGGATATACAAAGATGGCAAAACTTATCCCCTGGGGCATATGATCTAGATTTATTCAGTATTCTCCATTTAATTGAATATGGAATTTTCTTGTCCTCTAGGCTGTTGATTAATTTAGTTAAGGATGTACTATTATTGTCATTGTTTTGAGATGTTTCATTTCTGAAGGAATGTAGGTGGTTCGAGATTCTTATTTTTATTAAGTTTGATGATGCACCTATATACGTGAATGTTTTCCTTGTTTTATTACTGTTTATTTGTTCATCGGTCCCATTGCTACTGAGTCTTATATTGTGGGGCTGGGTTAAGATGGGGCCTGGGGGTTCATAGCCTGGGTTCTGGTTAATCCTAATCTGGTCTTCACTGGGGATTATATTATTGGATACGTTAGCCTGGCTGTTGTTGTTTCTGTTGTTGTTATTATTATTCGAGCCCTCACCATATGTTTCCCTATGTATGCTTGCGTTCTAAACGCTTCGACTATATTCATTGTTTTCCTCATTTGATTGGTTGTTTGCATGTTTTGGTAATTGCGTGACTATGCAGGCGTATACCACGTATTTGTGTATGCAATCGTTATTAAGGGGACATTTTTTTCAGAGTAGTGGAAAAATCTTTTAAATACCCTCATAAGTATAGTACCATATTAAACAAAAACTCCATAAAAATCTCAATGCCTAATCTAGCACAGACAATAATTTCGACAAATAACAGGAAAATTAAACAAGCGCTGGCTGAACCAATTGACCTAATACCTACTAACAAATGTAACTGCCAAAATAAAAATGCGGTAATATTGTAGTAATCGTTAGTTGTGGAAATTTTGTAAATCGGATAGGTGGTGACTCCTTTGTAAAAAGAAAGGTGGTGACTCCTTTGTAAATCGGATAGGTGGTGACTCTTTTGTAAATCGGATAGGTGGTGACTCCTTTGTAAATCGGATAGGTCGTGACTCCTTTATAAATCGGATAGGTGGTGACTCTTTTGTAAATCGGATAGGTGGTGACCCCTTTGTAAAAAAACAAAAGATTTTAGCGTACAGTGAGCACCCACTTTTTTTTTACAAGGTGCTCACCACTTATCAAGCCCCGGAAGCTACTCGGGGATAAGGATTATTGCGTGTACAGTACGTTAGTGTTGAGATTTAATAAAGTGTCTTCTTTAAGGGGGCGGTTCATGAGGAATTTGTTTATACTGGACTTGAAAACATCCAGATTGTAGTCAGATGAGAAACAGGCAAACGGAATAGAGTTCCACAGGCGAAAGAAGATTTGTTCATGGAATCTACGTTTTGGTTTTGGCGCAGATAAAGAGTGGGGAAAATTTTTGATAATGGTTTCAGCTTGACGGGTGTTTTTCGTGAAAGATTGGCGAGAGTGGACCAGGGATTAGAGCTCAGACGAGCACTTGCCATGGAAGTAACGATAAAACAAAGACAGGCTCGCAACGTCTCTTCTGTGGGAGAGAGGTTGCAGGGAAGAGAAAAGGGCATCCCCCACTAAGCCATAAAGCCTATTTTGTACTCTGTCAAGGCAGTATAGGCTGTTTTTGGCAGCTCCTGCCCAGATGTGGCAACAGTACTCCATCCTTGGACATACTTGGCCTTTATAAAGATAGAGAATTGCATCAGCAGTGAGATGTCTTCTGGAGCGGAGCGACCTTGGCAGTAGACTTGATGTACGTGTTCCGTTTCAGATCAGGAGTAAAGGTCAAGCCCAGAAGCTTATCAAAACATGGAGCTTCCCCTAGTCGAGAGCCATTCATTTCAATTGATGCCAGATGGGGATCAGAGCGTTGATGATGTAAAGATAGAAGCTTGGTTTTGGATGCATTAAAAGTAACCAGCCACCTCTTCTTTGCGTGTTTTTCCTCACTAATTCCTGTGAAAATTTTTTTTTTTAATTTGGAACTCTTTACTCTTTTGACACCCAATGTTTCGTCTGCTTAAACTTTAATCACGTGATCACGGTGTAGCATCAATAAAATAGTCCATTCATTCAAATGTCGCTTGTTATGGATTTAGCTGAATACGATATTAAAAATCACTTTTTTGATATTTATGCACTTATGTTACCGGGCTGGCGGGTGTATTGTTACTATTCTGTACTTTCACCTAACAATTTAATAAACAAAAAGATATCATAAAACTTGAATTTAACTTGAAAATACTATTTTAAAAAATAGCACGATAACATTCACCACTTTATTCTATCTATTTCTTTTCCAAACGACATTGATTTAAATTTAAAATGTTGTGTAGTGGTTTCTAAAAAAATAAGTACTAAAAAAATAATGACCAATGTCGGTAGAAAAGTAATTTTTATTAGTCATGGTAACATTTATTTATTTATTTATTTTTATTTATTTATTTATTTTTATTTATTTATTTATTTTTATTTATTTATTTATTTTTATTTATTTATTTATTTTTATTTATTTATTTATTTATTTATTTATTTTCATTTTATTTATTTATTTATTTATTTTTATTTTATTTTTTTATTTATCTATTTTTATTTTATTTTTTTATTTATTTATTTTCATTTTATTTATTTATTTATTTAATTATTTTTATTTATTTTTTAATTTATTCATTTTTTTTTTTTTCGTTTGCTGGATTCTTTGCAATATGTCAATTCAATTCAAATAATAAGACATTTTTTTCATACGAGAATTTGGTACGTTAAAACGAACGCAAAACATTTAACATTATAAAAACATTTATCAAACAAGTTCGACAAGTTTGTAATAGAACAAAGTTTATAACATTAGGGAAAAGTGAAATTTAAAATTCAACTTTTAAACAGCAATTCTTGGTCCGCCAGATCACTTTTACCTAATTTCATAAACTTTGTTTCGTTAAAAAGTCGTCGAAATTGTTTAATAATTTCACTTTGCAATTAGCGTCGCATACTTTTCCGGAGAATTCATTTGCAAGCCCAAATATCAGTTTCTCTTTTGTTATTAAGATTTTTTGTAATCTTAAATCTTTTGCGTTGGTTTAAGCGTCTCATATTTTCGTTTGAAAAAATGAATTAACGAAGTTTTAAACAGTCAACAAAATGAAAGAAAGTTTTTTTTTTTTTTTTTTTTTTTGCTTTTAAGTTTTAATTAAAGAATCGCACTAAAAACTTCTGTGGCATTTCCTGATGAATCACGGATTGGATTCAATTTATTGTTTCTTTTAAATAAAAATTAATTGTTTAAAAAATGATTCCAACTTTCAATGAAAACTACAAATAAAATTGGGAAAATGCCGATAAACGTGGACAAAATATGAGACAAATGGTTTAAAAGTGTGATTTACAAAATGGTATGGAAGTTACAGTTTTTTTTAAATTTAATTTATAAATTTAAATTACAGCATATATATACAGATATACATATGCAACTATATGTGCACATAAACACACACACACGTATATATATACATATATATATATATATATATATATACACATATACATATGTATATATATATAACTACTAATATATATATATATATAACTACTAATATATATATATATATATATATATATATATATATAACTACTTCATTTAATCACATGAATTAATATACGAAAGTATAAATTTATGCGTAAACTTTAAGTATTTACTTCAACAGTGCTCAATATGTAGGTAGAGCTAGGTAGTAAGTTATAAAATATATATGGCGATTAAGCTACACATAATATGCCTTATGCCTGATGAATCCTAGCGTGGATGAAACGCGGAACATTCTGTGTAGCTTAATCGCCATATATATATATATATATATATATATATATATATATATATATATATATATATATATATATATATATATTGGAACTTACCTGTTGGATTGGAAGTTTTTAATTCGACCGTGTTTGGATTTTACCATTCTTGGATTTTTTACCCTTCACCGGACTATCCATTCATGTGAAATCTTTTTATCATTTTTTCTTTTACCTCCTATTCACCTTACCTCACCCTTTTTTTTTGACCAAGTAAGATCTGTGACTTACTTGTGGTTTCATTAAATACTTTTACATGCAAAATCCGATCCCGCATTGTGCTAATTCCTGCCCTCTGATTAGAAGGAGAGTATTTCTTCGAAACACCGCGGATTAAGGACTATCTACTTATCTTGTGCTTCCTTTTTTAAAATTAAATATGTTTTTAACTCTTTTTCAAGATGTTTTTTAACATGTTTTATTAATCATTTGTTCATATATATATATATATATATATATATATATATATATATATATATATATATATATATATAATAAAAATTACTATTAAATTTACCAAAATGATCCAAGATGGTAAAATTAAAGTATATTATAAATATTAAAGAATTAATATGTATAAAGTTATCTCAGCCAGATGTAAAAGCTCGATAAAACCAAATAGGAGATAGAGCTTATAATACGATATATATTTGGATTTTACCGTCACTGGATTATTTATCTTCCACCAGACTATCCATTCACGTGTAATCACCTTTTTCTTCACCATATTCCCTCTGCTTCACTTTTTTTGTTATCAAGTAAGATCTTTGACTTACTTGTTGTTTCGTCGAATACTTTTGCATGCAAAATCCGATCCCGCATTTAGCTAATTCCTACCCTCTGATGAGAAGGAAAGTATTTCTTCGAAACTCCGCGGAGTAAGGACTATCCACTTATCAAGTGTTTCCTTTTCAGATTAAATATGTTTTTAACTCATTTCAAAGTGTTTTTTTAACATGTTTTATTAACTGTTTGCTCATATATATATATATATATATATATATATATATATATATATATATATATATATATATATATATATATATATATATATATGAATAAAAAAAGAATGCGAAAAGTATAAAAGCTTATAACTTTTCTTTATTCGTTTTTAATTGGTGACGTGCAGGAATACAAAATAATAATATTATGAAAAAAAATTAAAAACCTTTTTTTATAAGTACATATTTTTCGACCGATCCTTCAGTCTTCATCGGTGTAGTCTACCGGCTTAATATATATATATATATATATATATATATATATATATATATATATATATATATATATATATATATATATTAAGCCGGTAGTGCTTTTTTCTATCCTGATAGGTGTGTTTTATTATTGAAAATACACACAAGAGGAGATATTATTGCATAAAAATTACGCAATATTTGCGCCCGTGGTGTCGATGTCTTTGCGCGCCATTCAAACATGGCGGAAAGTACAATTTAAGCTTATCAAAATGCGATCGACCGACCGCAAATCTCCGGAATTGAAGGACATTTTTTTTTAAATCGTCAAGTGCTTTCTAACCGCACAGCTCGACAGTTTAGAGTGGGGCCAATTCACGGGTCATTTCAATGTGGGTGGATGGGTGGAGAGGGTATGTGTGTGGAGAGTTAATTTTCTATCCAAACAGTCAAACCTCCTTACATGAGCAGCTGAAAATCCCCCTTAAAAAAGGGGTGGATGGGGTCAGGGTTAGATGTGATTCAATTATACAAATCAGAAGGGCACCCGCCTTCATTAATATTTATGATTCAGAAAATAAAATAAACAATTAATGTTATTTTCTTTTTTAAGACGCAGCAATTTTATTAAGCAGTATGACCAACAAAGAAAATGCTAAAATTTAGCGTGACGGACAAAAAAAAATGCTAAAATTTAGCGTGACGGACAAAAGAAAATGCTGTTTTAAACTTCAGCGTGACGGACAAAAGAAAATGCTATTTCAAACTTTATTGTGACGCACAAAAGAAAATGCTGTTTCATACTTTAGCGTGACGGCCAAAAGAAAATGCTATTTCAAACTTAACCGTGATAGACCAGCAATTATACTATGTTAAACTTTAGCTGAAAGACCAACAAAAAATACTATTTAAACTTAAGCGGAAAAATCTTATTGAAAACTCCTATTTTTAACTTAACTTACACCGGCAAAATCTTATTACACACTCAAGTATGGCAAACCAGCAAAAATACTATTTTCAACTTAAGCATGACAGACCAACAGAAATGCTATTTCAAACTAAGGATAACAGACGTTTGCCTGTTTCCCACCTGACTACAACTTGGAGGTCTTCAAGTCCAACATAAACAAATTCCTGATAAACCGCCTTCTTATGTAAGACACTTTATCAAATCTCCATGACTAGCGATTACTACGATATTGTCCCATTGATTACTGTACATACAATAACCCTTATCCCCGAGTGGCTTCCGGGCCTTGATAAGTGATGACTTAGCAGTATCAGAATTTTTGTAGGAATTTTTGACACCCCTAACACGAAACTGCGAATAAAATATAAAAATCTCGTAATTTCTCTGTTAAAAGTGGGTTATTTATTTTCTTTATGGATTATACTTCCAAAATAAACTATTACAGTTGTTTTAAAAGTAATAGAAATAATTTTTTTTTTTTTAAAAACAGTAATGAATTTTCCGAACTCAATATTTTTCAATTTTTAAACTTTAAAAATCTATCAAACTTTTCTATTGATTCTATTTTTACGATATTTTCAGGGTCAATGTGAAATTTTATGTTCTTTCCAATAAACCGAATATAATATTTTAGACAAACGTTTTTTTTTTAAATTCACGCCCCCCCCATTTGTGTAAGTGTCACACATTTTCAAGTTTCTCTTAAAAAGTAAATAATTAATTTATGTTTAATAGTTTTATATATCACAAATTGAAGAGAAAAGGTCAATAAATAATATATTCAAATTTAAAAAAAAAAATCCCTTTTTTAGAAATTTACCTGTAAAGTCCAAAGTTTAAAACCTTTAAAAAAAAAAAACACTGTTTTTTTTTTTTTTTGTTTTTTTAATGAAACCTTGGTCCTTGCTCCTTTAATTGAAAAAAAAAATAGGGCTTTAATTACATTTTTCGAGGAGTTATAAGCTTGGAAAGACAGGGGGTCGAATAATTCACGCCTCTCATTTTGAAATGTCTATTAAAAAGTAAATAATTAATTTATGTTTAATAGTTTTATATATCACAAATTGAAGAGAAAAGGTCAATAAATAATATATTCAAATTTAAAAAAAAAATCCCTTTTTTAGAAATTTACCTGTAAAGTCCGAAGTTTAAAACCTTTTTTTAAAAAAAAAAAAACACATTGTTTTTTTTGTTTTTTTTAATGAAACCTTGGTCCTTGCTCCTTTAATTGAAAAAAAAAAATAGGGCTTGAATTACATTTTTCGAGGAGTTATAAGCTTGGAAAGATCGGTTGGAATTATTCACTATTTTCACGAAATTTCTGACACTGCTACGATTACTACCATGTAAAAAAAAAGATAATCGAAAATGCTACTTTGAACATAAACGTTATAGACCATGAAAAATACTATTTCAAACGTAACGGTGACGTTTGGCTAAGTACTATACTAGATATATTTTCTGTCTGCAGTCAATGCTGTAGAAATCCATTTAGATCGAGGCAATTTTTACTTGTGTCTATTTTCAATTGAATGAAATTATTATTTAAAATTGAATAAAATTATTAAATTGAATAAAATTATTAAATTGAATGAAATTATTAAATTGAATGAAATTATTATTTCAAATTGAATGAAATTATTAAATCGAATGAAATTATTATTTCAAATTAAATGAAATTATTAAATTGAATGTAATTATTATTTCAAATTGAATGAAATTATTAAATTGAATGAAATTATTATTTCAAATTGAATGAAATTATTAAATTGAATGAAATTATTAAATTGAATGAAATTATTATTTCAAATTGAATGAAATTATTATGTCAAATTAAATGAAATTATTAAATTGAATGAAATTATTATTTCAAATTAAATGAAATTACTAAATTGAATGAAATTATTAAATTGAATGAAATTATTATTTAAAATTGAATTAAATTATTAAATTGAATGAAATTATTATTTCAAATTAAATGAAATTATTATTTCAAATTCAATAAAAATACTATTTCAAATTAGATGAAAATACTATTTCAAATTGAATGAAAATACTATTTTATTTTTAAGGTTGACAGATAAATTATTTAGTGTTTTAAATCTAAGCCGACTGATCGGCGAAAATGTTTTTTAAAACGTAAGCGTGAGAGACCAACAAGAGTAATATTAAAAAACGTGACAGACCATCGAAAATTTGATTGCAACTTAAGCGTTACTCTCCTGTAAAACCTCTGTAATCGTTACAGACAGAAGAAATTGCGGCAGATCATTGCGAGCGGAAATGTGGATTTTCGGTTTTAGCGTAACAGAAAAATCCTTTTGCCTGACAGACCGGCGAACGGACAAAAACTTTTTATATTAATACGAGGACACATAAAAAAAATATCGCATCAGACGAATAAGAAATTGGAAATTTTTTAACCAAATTGTTTAATATGCAGGTTTCCATTGCTTAAAATCTAGAATATTTGATAATCGGGGAATTAAATATTCTAAATCCGGATGAAGAGATTAAAAATATTATCGATTAGATATAATTGAATTTACAATTTATTGGATTAAAAAATCATCCCAAATTAGAAAGTACATAAATTTTTTAGTCAGATAAAAATGGGCAAAATTTAGAGCCGTTGACGTAGGAGTGCTTTATGCTAAATTAATGGATTTACATTAAATATTAATCACTATTAATCTCTATTAATCTGTACCTGTGCACTAAACTAATACCATTATACTTGGTTCGCTGCACCTTATTATAACAAATGTCCATAAAAAAATCAGCCAGATGGACGGATATATATATATATATATATATATATATATATATATATATATATATATATATATATATATATATAAGAGTAACTTATCTTGCCTTTGGTAACATTTATTTGTTATAGTTTTGTTTTGTGATCATTTTTTTTTTCGTTGTCTATATTGGAAAATGGTGGAAATGAAAGTACGACATAATGGATAAACAAAGATGATGATAATGAAAAAAGAAAGAGAAAGAAAGACAGAAGGGAAAAATAGATAGAAAGAAAGAAAAAGTAAGAACGAAAGAAAGAAAGAAAAAAGTGAGATAGAAAGAAAGAAAGGAAGGAAGAAAGAAAGGAAGAAAATTACGTAGAAATAAAAAGAAGAAAGAAGGAAGAAAAAATAAGATAGAAAGAAAGAACGAATGAGATAAAAAGAAAGATATAGAAAACATAAGAAAGAAACAAAAAAAGCAGAAGATTGCGAAAGAAAGAGCGTAAACGGTAGGAATAAATAGAGATAGATAGATAGATAGATAGATAGATAGATAGATAGTAGACAGATAGAGGGACTGAAGACAACTATATAGACAGATATGGATTGAACTATATATATATATCTGGCTGATTTTTTATGAACATTTGTTATATGGAAGTATGGAAATATATATTGTTATATTTGTTATATATGAAGTATGGAAATAAAAAATTAAAAAAAAAAACGTTTACAATTGTTTTTGATATAGATGTACATAATAATACTTTGATAAGTATGTTTTAACTTAAATAGGGAACTTATAATAAAATTGTGGGGTCTGCGTTCGCGTCTGGCCTCCATAGAATGGAAATAGGCACAAACTTTAATAAAGACTTTTCATATCTATCTGCGTAAGTATACTTTGATAATTATGTTTCAGTTTGAAGAAATATGATATAATAAAATTATGGGGTGTTCGTTCGCGCCTGACCTCCAAAGAATGTAAATATGTCACAAAGTTTAACAAGGTTTTTTAATATAGATCCACAGAATATTGTGATAAGTGTTTCAGTGTGAACAGGTATGGTATAATAAATCATGGGGTTTATCTATTTTATTTTTACTTTCATCATAGTTTGCTTTTGTTTTGATACCCCGAAATTCGAAGCTATCTCTTTACAACCCTTCCTTTTCATAACCTATCATACTTTCATAAATTAGAGTCCATTTTCTGTAGGCTGTTTTTGAATCCAATCAACGACGGGTACTTTTGCTAGTACACACACACACACATACATATATATATATATATATTAATCCGCCTATCTGGCTGATTTTCTATGAACATTTGTTGCCACATCTGGGCAGGAGCTGCTAGAAAGGATTTATCCTGCACACCTATGGAATTGTCTTTCGGTTTCCTGCTTTCCAGCTGACTGCAATATGGTTGTCTTCAAGTCTAACGTAAACAAGTTTTTGATGAGCCATTCCATATAAGTTAACAAATTCACCAAATTTTCATTACTAACGATTACTATATTGTCCAATTTCTACTGTACACTCTTTAACCCTTATCCTCGAGTTGCAGCTTGGCCTTGATAAGTGGTGATGCCTATGTAAAAAAAAAAGGAAACGTCGCAAGGGAGAAAAGAAAAAAAAAGAAAAAAAAAGAAAAAAGGAAAAAAAGAAAAAAGGAAAAAATAAGAAAAAAGAAAAAAAAAGGAAGAACGGAAAAAGAGAAAGAGGAAGAATGAAAAGGATAAACCATAGAAAATTTATTGGTGGTGATGCTAAGGCATGCCTTTCTCCTTCCTACTGAGAATCATCACCAATAAATTATTTATGGTTTCCCCTTTTCACGAGAGTTCCATAGGCGCGCAGTTCAAAGTAAGAAACCTTGTTCATGGAATAGGTTTAGGCACAGATAAATACTGAGGACAAATATTGATAGTGGTGTCATCTAGACGAGTGTTTTTCGTGAAAGTTTGGTGAGGGGGAACCATAGATTGGAGCTCAGACAAGCACTTGCCATAAAATAACGAAAAAGCAGAGATAGGCTCGCAACGTTTCTTCTGTGGAAAAGAAGTTGCAGGGGGAAAATGGAAATCCCCTACTAGACTACGAAGTCTATTTTGAACTCTACCAATGCAGAATAAGCTCTTTCTATCAGCTCCTGTCCAAATATGGCAACAGTACTCCATCCTTGGACATACTTGGCTCTTATAAAGATGGAAAATTGAATCAGCAGTGAGATATCTACTGGAGCAGTAGAATGATCCCACCATTTTGTCAGCGATTTTTGGCAACAGATTTGATGTATGTGTTCCATTTCAGGTCAGGAGTAAAGGTCAGACCAGAAGCTTGTCAAAACATGGAGCCTCCCCAAGACGAGAGCCATTCATTTCAATTGGTGCCAGATGGGGATCAGAGTGTTGATGAAAAAAAAAAGGCATTAACTAAAATTGTTAAATAGAAATAGACTAAGCACTTGCGAAGCCGATTTCGCAAACGTCTTCAATTTTAAAACAGAATTTAACTACAAAAGGATGAAAAGAGAAAATCTTAACTAAAATTTTGTAAATAGAAAACGGGGATCATCAGCTGCTTACCATGTAGCTGTTTTGGAGATTATATATATATATATATATATATATATATATATATATACTAGCAAAAGTACCCGTCGTTGTCTGGGTTCGAAAACAGCCTACAGCAAATGGACTCTGATATATGAAAGTATGATAGGTTATGAAAAGGAAGGGTTGTAAAGAGATAGTTTCGAATTTCGGGGTATCAAAACCTAAGCAAAATATGATGAAAGTAAAAATAAAATAGATAAACCCCATAATTTATTATACCATACCTGTTCACACTGAAACACTTATCACAATATTCTGTGGATCTATATTTAAAAACCTTATTAAACTTTGTGACATATTTCCATTCTATGGAGGTCAGGTGCGAACGAACACTCCATAATTTTATTATACCATATTTCTTCAAACTGAAACATAATTATCAAAGTATACTTACGCAGATAGATATGAAAAGTCTTTATTAAAGTTTGTGCCTATTTCCATTCTATGGAGGCCAGACGCGAACGCAGACCCCACAATTTTATTATACTATCCCTATTTAATTTAAAACATGCTCATCAAAGTATTATTATGTACATCTATATCAAAAACACTTGTAAACGTTTTTTTTTAATTTTAAAATTTTTTATTTCCATACTTTGTGGACCAGGCGCGTACGTAGACCCCACAATTTTAATGAACCACCGTTTTGCCAGATCAAACATACCCATTCCTGTGTCTCGATACATCTTCTATCATTATATGTGATCAGTTTTTTAAAATAGTCAACCATATAGGAGCCTATTCGTGGCCACACACACACACACACACACACACACACACACACACACAGAGCTTTATATATATATATATATATATATATATATATATATATATATAAATATATATATATATATATATATATATTAGTGGAAATGGTAATTAATAAAAACTGGAGAAAGTGCTCAATACTGTTGTAGAGCAAATATGTGTTTTATTTTTTATTACCGTATCTTTCTGTTAAGTTACATTATTGTTTCATCTACCCGGCCATTTTTTGGGCCGTCTGTAGCTTCCTCAGACTTTTACAGAAATGTTCGTTATTATGGGATGAAAGTGTGAAAGAGTGAATGAGGTCAGGAGGGGGGGGGTGCGCACCCCCCTGACCTCATTCACTCTTTCACTCTTTCATCCCATATATATATATATATATATATATATATATATATATATATATATATATATATATATAGTCACTTGTCATCCCTTTTTTAAAAGATAGATTCAGCCGATCGTCGAAGACAAGATTCAAGTAAGCAAGGACGGTCCACAGAATTTTATAATTATATAGATGATAAATCGTTTTTTAATCGTTATCTTACGTTACCAACCAGGTGAGTCCTTATTGTTTTGATGTTTAAACAAAATTTCCTTAATTTTTTTATTACATAAATTTTAACTGACTTCACTAATGTCTTTTATTATTATAAAAGATGATTTACTTGTTTTGATAAGGCATTCAGCTTCCGATTTGAATACTTTCCTTTTGCTATCGAAATTATTTCAATATATTGTAACTAGTGATGGGACGATTCTAATATTTTTCCCGATTCCGACACAATTACCGATTCCGTACTAAATTCCCGATTCCGATTCCAATTCTTTATAAATCTCTAAATATTTAACCACAAAGTTGTTATTTTTCCCGCGTTAAATGTGCATATATTTTCTAAAAGGTAAGAACAAACTTGTGGGGGATGCTCTAAAGATTTTAGTTTTACTGGTTGTTTAAAATTAATAAATATTTATTATTTTACTGTTACTACCAGCAATGGAAGATGTTTTTTTTTTAAATCAAATAAAGGAAAGATAATTAATGGAATCGTTTTTGGCATCGGATAATAGGCACACATTTTCCGATTCCCGATTCCGATTCCGATTCCGATTAATAGTCCCAACACTAATTGTAACATGCCACAGCGCCACCCCTTGCCTACTCGTTACATTGGCTTATTCGGCGCTATCCGGGAATCCAATATTCAACAAAGTGTTCTAGTTTCCACCGAGAAAGTTAAGCTTTAGTTTCATAATCAATTTCAAACTAAAACATAAGACAGACCGAACCTCTTATAGAAATTTGTGGACGCATGTAAACCAACACGAATGAAACGGAAGAGAAAAGTAAACTTGATACGCAGTCAATAAAAATGAGGAAATGTCTTCCGGGGAAACGAAATCGACTGAGGAAGACGATTCAAACTTGCAGAGAGACCTTGGCAAATCTTTATATAAATATAAAACGCGTCTATTTAAGCTTCTCACAAAGCGACTGATAGACAGGGTTTCTTACAGAGACGTTGCGAGCCTGTCCTTGCTCAATTGCTATTTTCATGGCAAGTATTCGACTGAGCTCCAATCTATGGTCCCCTTTCGCCAATCTTTCACCCACCCACACACACACACACACACACACACACACACACACACACACACACACACACACAAACAAACAAACAACCAAAAAAAACAAAAAAACAAACAGTCCTCTAGCCAAAATTACTATCAATAAATTCCTCCACCTTCTATCTGTGTATCTCTAAACATGGATTTCATGAACAAAGCTTCTTTCCTAGAATTGCCCGGCCGTGGAATTTCTGTTCCGCTTGTCTGCTTTCCATCTGACTACAATATCGTTGTCTTCAAGTACAAGGTAAACAAATTCTTATTGAACCGTCCTCGTAAATAAACTAATTCTACCAAATGTCCACCATAAACGATTATTACACAACTGTCCCAATGACTACAATATACACATTAACCCTTATCCTCGAGTGGAATCTGGGCCTTAATATTTGGTAACCCTTTTGTAAAAAAAAAAGTAGAACCGGCAGTCAAATAATCCTGTGTGTGATAGAGATGAGGAAGCAGACACAAACGTAGAGGATGCTGACATTCGTTTACGAATGGACAACTCGAATGAAACGGAGAATTGGAATAAATTTGACTCGATTGAAACGGAGAAGCAGAATAGTCCATAAAGATGAGGGCTTGTCTTCCGGGAAATGAAATCGACCGAGAAAGACGAGACAAACTTTCGTACGACATCAAAAGATACAAAAGCTGCAATAAAAAAAAAAAAAAAAAAAAAAAAAATGAAAGCATTCGCCTGCATTTAAACTAAATGTCGGAGTTTAATCAGTTCCAATTGTCGGTCATTTTTATTTTCTCTCGTTCAAAAAAAAAAAAAAAAATACACAAAACAACAAACAAAAAAACAAACAAACAAAAAACACAAAAATTTAAAAAAAAAAACCTCCAAAAAAACAAAACAAAAAATAAACATATAAATAAAAAAAACCCCAGTAAATTCTATAAAAAGAAGTAAAAAAAAAAAAAAAATACACAAAACAACAAACAAAAAAAAACAAACAAACAAAAAACACAAAAATTAAAAAAACACACAAAAATTAAAAAAAACAAAACAAAAAATAAACATATAAATAAAAAATACCCAAGTAAATTCTATAAAAAGAAGTAAAAAAATAAAAAAAAATAAATAAATAAGAATCCAATAATAAAGTACAGATGTTTCAAATGTTTATTTTAGTTACCTTAAGATTTGGTTTTGGAAGGAAAAAAAGGAACATAAATAAAGCATAAAAACGGATATTCTTGATAATCGTCCATTAAACCTACTCGTCGAACGATAAAAACGCTATC